>NC_045544.1:6441415-6656915 GCF_009769535.1 Thamnophis elegans
TTTGAATGTTCTGTATTTTACATTCCCCCCCCCCAATTTTCTGCATTAATTATGTATCGGTAGTAAATCATGTACTTTGTGGCTTTAATTAAATTACATTTAAAGAGGTTATTGGTTCTTTTTTTATTTTAGTTGAATAGTTTATGACTACTCAGAAATGAGATCCATTGACTATATAGTTGGAGTCACAATTATGGACTGATTTATACTGTATATCACACCCTCACACCCAGTGGTGGGTTTCAATTTATTTTACTACCGGTTCCCTCATGCGCGCTCGTGCTGTCGTGCAACGCTTTTGCGCATGCACAGAAGCGTCTGGGCGGGTGGGTGGAGCCTCCCCCTGCTGCCCCTACCGGTTCGCCCGATTCGGGGTGAACTGGCAAAAACCCACCTCAAAATATGCAAACCTGAACTATGGAGTTTACTTTTAGGCTATAATAATATACATAGCTAAGATTATCCAGAAGGCTATTATTTGCAGAATTAAATAATACATTTGCTAAATGAATTCATCACATTTTTTATGGTTGGGTTCTCAAATTCTAAAAAAAAATATGTTTCTCCTAGTATTGCTGGGTTATGAACTTTATATAAATATACATCACTCTATCATTTCTGCCTCTCTCGTAAAACATATTTTAAACCATGTCAAATGAATTGAAAATCTTTTATCATCTTTCTTTTGGAATGGCAATCTCACGCAAGTAAATTATTTACTCTTGAACGAGTGTGTTTATGTGCCCTACCACAACTGCAATGATGATACATCGCCTTAATTTTTCTGCATGTGTTCAAGAATGAAGAGGAAATTTAGTTCAGGAAAATGGTCCAGCTTTGTGAGTGAAGTATAACAGGTGCTGTGATAGAAGAAACCTATATATAGTTACAAATGAGGAAGGACTCGAAAGGCCCAGCTGTCATTCCAGAAAGCATATGAGATTTGGCCACCTTTTTTATTGGCAAGATTGTACTTACTTTTTAGGTTTACTGAGATTTATTTTTAATTTTACTGAGATTTACTCTTTGCTAGAGCTGTATAGAACTCCAGAAAGTAGTGTTTAGGAATTCATTCTTACATGATTATACCAATTCGGATATCAATTCTCCCCCATCCTAGGACTTGAATCACACAATCCATATGTCTTTTAGCATACAAATTGCATTTTGTATGATGAGGATAATCTGGCTATTGCAATTCTGCAAATTGACAGAAATAATTAGTCATGCGAGATAATAAATCGATGGCGAGGCTATAGGATTCTGAATGCAGGTATATTCCAGA
Source organism: Thamnophis elegans (assembly GCF_009769535.1). Taxonomy (NCBI): domain Eukaryota; kingdom Metazoa; phylum Chordata; class Lepidosauria; order Squamata; family Natricidae; genus Thamnophis; species Thamnophis elegans. The sequence goes on from NC_045544.1 coordinate 6,442,701, forward strand.
ATGTCAAAGAAAACTAGTTTTTTGTCTCTGATATGGCAAATTTTCTGCATAGACACTTCTGTATGAAAGACCATCCAATATTCTGAGTCTCTGCCTGTTGCTATTTAGTGCAGTACATTCTGTACGCAGAGCTGGGTATTAAATAAGCTCAGAAACTTTTTCATTAATTCAGTTTTTTCAACATGTAACTGCTATTCCTAGAATATCTAATTTTAGCATGCCTGGGGGACACGAAGTTGGAAAATGCTGCTTTGTTTAAAAAAAAAGAAAACAAATTATTTATAGGTTGTTTCAGATGCAAAAGTCGAACAATATAAAGTGAGGCTCTTCCTTCACTGTAATCTGTTATTTACTGAAGTTTATATGCCCCTCAACAAAGCTCAAAGCTGTTTATCAAAGGAAATCCATCCATCACCATCTCCATCTGTTCAGCCACATAAGCAAACTTGCAAGAGATCTGTTGAAATTCGCTTAAATTTGAGGTCCAAGAACTAGTTACTGTTATCAGTCTTACCTATACGTTTAATGTGAATGAATACAATGCCAAATAGACTTTTGAGTATTTGTATATTTTGTTTCCTGTTATTAATACTGCATCAAAGTATTTCCCTGTTTATTGTTGACATTTAAATGTAACTTCAGGAAGCTGAAGCCTCTCTTTGATTTTGTTTTTAACTTATTTGCATTTCTCAGAGCATATATACTTCAGCATAATTAAAATATCAGCTATTCTTCTGTTGCTTCTCATATCAGTCAAGTACTACTTGAAAGCTTTCATTTTTATTTTTTTATAGGTTCATTAATTCCATTTGGTTTAGTTTGTCTAAATAAAAGAAGTGTTTACAGAAAAGTAGAATGCAGAAAGATTGTGCTAATGTGATTGTACAATTGTACAATTTTTTTACTGAAAAATTGTTTTGGAATGAAACAATTGGACTTCGTGTGACAGCAAAATAACCTTTCTATAGTGGGCATAACAATTGGACTTTGTGTGACAGCAAAATAACCTTTCTATAGTGGGCATAACACTGCAAATATATTAACTAGATTAATATATTAAGAATTGATGACTTGGAGGACAGATTGTAATGGTTTGCTCTAATAAGAATATTATGTACATGCTGTTCTCCTAACCCTTCTATATCCTTTGTTGAAACCCTGTTCTACTAAGATTCTAATCGGAAATCATTTAATATTTTAGCAGGAACCTAAGAACTTCCCATGGTAATTATTTGTCTTGCTCCATTTCCCCCAATATTAGGAGAGAAAAGGGGACGCTTCACTGTAATCTGTTATTTACTGAAGTTTATATGCCCCTCAACAAAGCTCAAAGCTGTTTATCAAAGGAAATCCATCCATCGCCATCTCCATCTGTTCATCCACCTCACTTATCTACACAATTACAGGCTAAACAAGAGCAAAGCAGCAGAACTTTAAGGAATAGAACTTTAACTCCAAATCTGTAAATGGAATAAATTCAAGACAATAAGACAGCCAGCCTAATTTCAAGAGCAATGCTAAAGGGAAGGGGGGAGGCAGCAACCAAGAAGGATGGATTGTGGGTGGCCTTTAATAAGGGAAGGGACCCAGATGCAGAGCCCAGCTTTCCTATTCTTATGCCATGGGGTGGGAGTGGGGTGGGAGATGTAGTTAGGTATATTCATGAATTGTGATCCTTTAAAAGTGAAATCCGGCACTTTGAATTGCACCGAAAGGCAAACAGGGCATCTTTTGGAATACTTAAAAGTTCCTTACATGAATATAAGAGCCGAGGTGGCGCAGTGGTTAGGGTGCAGTACTGCAGGCCACTTCAGCTGACTGTTATCTGCAGTTCGGCGGTTCAAATCTCACCGGCTCAAGGTTGACTCAGCCTTCCATCCTTCCGAGGTGGTGAAATGAGGACCCAGACTGTGGGGGCAATATGCTGACTCTGTAAACCGCTTAGAGAGGGCTGAAAGCCCTACGAACCGGTATATAAGTCTAACTGCTATTGCTATTGCTATAATATCTGCAATCTGGGTCAGCTAATTCTTCCGGGTAACAGTCATCCAATATTGTTGAGCCAGGTAAAAATTATTGAAGAGATGCATCACTATTTCAAGGGATATGGAAGAGGTTTAGACTGCTGTCCATTAGTTTACTTTTTTCCCCCTTGTTAAATCGAGAGGGGCTGATTGTAGAAGGGGAAATATGAAAACTGGACTTTTTAGATTTATCTGAATTTATCTCCCGTAGAGATAGCAATAGCAGTTAGACTTATATACCGCTTCATAGAGCTTTCAGCCCTCTCTAAGTGGTTTACAGAGTCAGCATATCGCCCCCAACAACAATCCGGGTCCTCATTTTACCCACCTCGGAAGGATGGAAGGCTGAGTCAACCCTGAGCCGGTGAGATTTGAACAGCCGAACTGCAGAACTGCAGTCAGCTGAAGTAACCTGCAGTGCTGCATTTAACGACTGAGCCACCTCGGACCCTTACCACTCTCCCGGCCTTCCTTAAAGCCACTAAGACCTGGCTGTTCCGGCAGGCCTGGGGCTGTTGATCAATGTCCAGCCCCACTTAGACTGAATGGATGTTGTGTAATTTTAACAATTATATTTTTTACTTTTAAATTTTTTAATGCTTTTTATCTGTCTGTAAGCCGCCCAGAGTCCCAAGGGAGTGGACGGCATACAAATTTTATTAAATTGAAAATTGAAATTGAAATTAAATTGTATTGATATGTGAGAAATAGACTTTTCTTAATGCTTGTTTTTTCCCCCTCCCTTTAATAATGCTGGAATTCCCTCTCCACCTCCTTTCCTGCTGTTGTGTGAATGCAGTTGGGACAGGGGATAAGGAAAAAGATATTTTGCTTTCTCGTTTTGGCGAATAGGAAATATTGACTTGTTATGTAGAAACTCTTCGTTGCAGCAAGAATATAGTACGCTAATTTAATTTTTATAAATAAGTAATAGATAAAGACGGGTTGCAAAATATGACATAGGTGTTATGACTCAGCAGCAGTCTTCTGGGAGTCTTCTCGGGATGCAAGATTAACTATGCAGCTGGGGCTCGTTCGGGGCATCTTCTGGGGATAAAAGGACGGATGGTGCCACACCCTGGTTGCAGGAGTCAACGTTCATTCATGCATTCAGTCATTCATCGGTCATGGTTTGTTTGTGATTTGCTTTCTGTAACCCTGATTCAAGGAGACACTTGGAGAAGTGCATTGCGTTGTAAGAGTTTTGTTTTGTATTCTGTTATCTGGTCAGAGACTTTATTTATGTTATTTTTGGGCTCGCAGCCAGTCTGAGCCGAGAACTGATAAAGTGAGTTCCTTTTAAGTTTGTTTGCCTGTCGTCTGTTAACGAGCGGAGAAAGGGGGACAGAACACATAGGTATAAGGATATCATATTTGTAAACTCTCTTTTAAATTTGTATTTTTTTTCCTCCTTTTCCCAGAGTTGAAGCGTTGCGTGATGCGGCAGCTTCAATGGAACAAGAAAAAGAAACTCTTCTGGAAATGATCCATAATATACAGAACAGCCAGGATATGAGGAATATTAGTGAAGGTAATACCTCAAACTTATTTGTGAATGTGTACAGATAATATATACATATTTGGAGTGTCTGATGAATACACCTAAGGGGATTTTTTTAGTGTTTGCATAGCAGATAGACTTATACACTCAGATCGATGGGCGCTTCGCCTTAGCTGTTACAAGGTAATAAGGGTTAACCGGAGAGGCAGTTTCTGTAAGCAGGGCAATAAAGATTAGGCTAGAAACAACAACAGAATGTTTCCTTCCTGCCTTCCTTACAGGATTAGCCCTGTAAAGTGGGGAAAAACAAAAGGAGATTTCTTCCAACAACCGGTTTGCCGAACAGCTTAGAAAGTTACCAACCGGTTCTCCCGAATAGGTGCGAACCGGCTGAATCTCACCACTGCAGTAATTCTTAATTTACCTTGACTCTTCTAACCATGCCGGTTAATTGGTGTTTTGTAAAACTTTAAAACCAGCATTTTCAATTTCAAAATATAGGTGAAAGAGAAGAACTTAATCTGACTGCCAAGCGCCTTATGGGCCGAACGATCACAGTTGAGGTTTCCGTAGAGACCATACGAAACCCTCAGCAGCAGGAATCCCTGTTGCGGGCTACCCAGATGATTGATGAAATAGTCAATAAACTCTTGGATGATTTGGAGGACTCAAAGGGCCGCTTAATATCACTTTACGGAGCTTGTACATCTGAGACCCCATCGGGACCTGTTGATCAAAAATTCCAGTCTGTTGTGATTGGATGCGCCATAGAAGATCAGAAGAAAATTAAGAGACGGCTAGAGACTTTGCTTAGAAATATAGACAATTCCGAAAAGTCCATCATGCTTCTAGAAAACCAAAGAGCAACTTCAAGGCACCTCTGCAACAATGGAAAAGATTAAGAAACTTTTGAGTCCCATTGTGAAAAAAACTAAATGTTTTCTTAAAATATACAAAAGCAAAGAAATGCCATATTAAAATATATCATGTATGGTCTTGTTAATATAGGTCACATGCCCCGAAACTGAAGGAAGTTTATATGCATCTTGTACAAATCCTGAGGCATTCAGAAACAAAGATGGAAGAACGGTTCACCGACAAAAGGGTGAACGACAAAACCGCGCCCGACTAAACCGTATCGCTGATGTCGTCAACAGGGCGACAACAGCGCGGAGACAGAAGCACGCTGTAAACCCTAAACCTAAACTTAACCCCTAACCCTAACCCTAACCCTTACCCTAAACCTAACCCTAAACCTAACCCTAACCCTTAACCTAAGCCTAAACCTAACCCTAAACCTAGCCCTTAACCTAACCCTAACCCTAACCCTAACCCCTAACCCTTAACCTAACCCTTAACCTAACCCTAAACCTAACCCTTAACCTAACCCTAACCCTAACCCTTAACCTAAGCCTAAACCTAACCCTAAACCTAGCCCTTAACCTAACCCTAAACCTAACCCTAAACCTAACCCTTAACCTAACCCTTAACCTAACCCTAAACCTAACCCTAAACCTAGCCCTTAACCTAACCCTAAACCTAACCCTTAACCTAACCCTAAACCTAGCCCTTAACCTAACCCTAAACCTAACCCTAACCCTAACCCTAAACCTAACCCTAAACCTAACCCTAACCCTTAACCTAACCCTTAACCTAACCCTAAACCTAAACCTAACCCTAAACCTAACCCTAAACCTAACCCTTAACCTAACCCTAAACCTAACCCTTAACCTAACCCTAAACCTAACACTTAACCTAACCCTAAACCTAGCCCTTAACCTAACCCTAAACCTAACCCTTAACCTAACCCTAAACCTAACCCTAAACCTAGCCCTTAACCTAACCCTAAACCTAACCCTAAACCTAACCCTAAACCTAACCCTAAACCTAGCCCTTAACCTAACCCTAAACCTAACCCTAACCCTTAACCTAACCCTTAACCTAACCCTAAACCTAACCCTAAACCTAACCCTTAACCTAACCCTAAACCTAGCCCTTAACCTAACCCTAAACCTAACCCTAACCCTAACCCTTAACCTAACCCTAAACCTAACCCTAAACCTAACCCTTAACCTAACCCTAAACCTAACCCTAAACCTAACCCTAAACCTAACCCTAAACCTAACCCTTAACCTAACCGTAAACCTAACCCTAAACCTAACCCTAAACCTAGCCCTTACCTTAAGTTAAATCGGCTTTCTTTCGACGTGCTATTTAAAGCGCCCTTCTTTCTCCACGCTGGCTGTTGTCGCCGCGTTGATGACGTCAGCGATGCGGTTTAGTTGGGCGCGGTTTTGTCGTTCGCCCTTTTGTCGGGTCACGGGAAGAACATAGTTCAAGGGAAAAAATACCCTTACATTCCTCTGAGGGGAAAATATGTCTGCTTCCATTAAAAAAAAATATCCACAAACCAACACACTTTAAAGTGTCTCCATAAAACACATCCTTGAGGCAACTACAAATGTTAGGCGCTATAGAAGCACATAAACACATGAATGTTGTGTCCTTTTCATCCTATGCTTTTGTTCCTATCTATAGGCTGGCTAGAATGTTCTGCCTTCCATGCCTTCTTGTTCAAAGAATACATCTTTAAAGGGCTTGGTACAGTGAAATGTGACTCATGCCTTATTTCAGTGGTTCCCAAACTTGGCAACTTTAAGACTTGTGGACTTCAACTCCCAGAATTCTCCAGCCAGCAGAGCTTAAAATTGCCAAATTTGGGAACCACTGCCTTATTTGAGAGAATGTAGGCATTTCATATCCAAAGGATAAATTGATAACCCATTTATTCCTTTTAGTACTGTATTGATTTTAGGCAATAGTATCCAGTTACTCCCTAGAGCTAATTGAGCAATATCTGTTTTGTTTTTGAACAATTAATCTATCATAGACAATTAAATTAGAGTATATTCCGCTTTAGTGAATAAAACTGTTTAAGAGAGGTGGTAAGGTGGAAAAAGTGCTATAGTATACGCAAAAATTTATATGTACTTCCTTGTTGCTGAATATTCATAAATAAAATAAATCATGCTCCATGCATTAAAATTTAGTATATTTTAAGTATACAACCTACATATACACCGATCTCTCAACCCTGTTCAATAGGAGAATGCCTTAGCTATGTTTAAAGTGAGCCTCCATTACCTTATTTGCTCAAAAACATCGTGTATTCTAACATTTCATACAAATGTCTATACCTATTACATTTCCGAACCGGTTGGAACGGGGCGAGAAACCGACCCCTGCAGTGCTATTGTAATCTTCTTTCAAATAGCAGAGAATAATGTTTACTTCCAGAAAGCCACATCAATTTTAAACCATCTCTACAAGTATAGTCTGAAATGCAACACCACAAACAGTATATATCTTCTGTGCTGTTTGGTGCAAGAGGCAAATTGCTGGGAGGCAGATTTCCCCCCTTGTTTTCCTCCCCAAAAGCTAGATGCGTCTTATACTTCGGAGCGTCTTATACTCCGAAAAATACGATATATTCGGAAGGAGAAAAAACATTCAGGGTTTGCTATCGCTTTGCTGAGAGCGCAATGGGACAACTTGCCATAGTCAACTCACTGCGGGACAACTTGCCATGGCCAATTTTATGGAAGACAATTTAACAATTCAATTATTTCAAATAAATAAATAAAACATTTAATTTTTGTCATTTGCATTTCATTCTGTCCCTCCTTTTGCATCCTTTCCTTAATGATTCTATTCCACCATATCTTTCATATTAGTGTAACTCTTGTCCTGCAGCAAGTTATCCTGTAGCAAGTTGGGCATGGCGAGTTGTCCTGTGGACGAGATGAGTTGGCCACAGTGAGTTGCAGAGGTGGATTCCTCCCAGTTCACACCTATTCGGTAGAACCGGTTCGTCAAATCTACTGAATCTACTGAGATTCCACCAGTGGACCCGGAAAACAGGCCACACCTACAGAAGAGGTTCCAAAATTTTTTGAAACCCACCACTGGTCCTTGGATATGATTATTCTACACTCTCATGCTCATATTTATAAAACTCAGTGCCTCTGTGAAAGGTAAGGATGACTACTGCGTTTGTGGTGCAATCGGAACATTGCGTGTGTTGAAGTTGTTTTAACGCAAACCAAAGATGCCTTTTAAAAAACAAGTTTACATCCTATTCTTATGCATGCCAGTGCTGTGTGCGAGGTAATTTAAGGTGGTTCTGACAAGTGTCGTCGGCATCTTCATATCCGGTCACATGGGCGGCAAGCCACTCCCATCCGGTCACATGGGTGGCAAGCCACTCCCACAAAGGAGGCCACACCCACAGAGTAGGTTCGAACAATTTTTGAAACCCACCACTGGTGAGTTGGGTGTGGCAAATTGTCAGGGGAAAGACAAAGTATTTAAGTTGGATCACTGGAACATGAATAGGTAAAGTCTACATCCCATCTTCACGCATGGTTTGAGGCTGCATATATGTACTTGGGCATAGACAATATCGCATATTACAAATCTTGATTTTGCTATTATTAACCACCCCAAAAAGTAAAAATCAGAGTCTTATTCACAAATATAAACATGTAAGGCTATCCTTTAATGTAAAAATTTCCATACAAAAATAGCATGCATGCAGAACCTAGTTAATTAAACCAATGTTTTTTTTTTCATTAATGAACAACTTTGAATATGTCTCTGTCCTTGTCTCATAATGCAACACAATATAATCTGGACCCGTATATATAGAGTCACCTAGTGACTATCTAGACTTGTTTAAAGGAAGAAACTTGGTCCGATTTTTCAAAGTGAAAAGGGTTATTGTTCATATCCCACCTCATTGCCAACAATGAGAGTGGTTTTTTTAAGCACGAAGAATGGTACATTGTTCAGTACGAAACACAGGCCAAGTAACCATTGGAAAAATCTAATTATTTTTAGATTACAATTAAATTAACAGGATGTAAGAACCCTGTTCCAAAATACAAGATACAAACTTTTGGACAAGTAAAATCTCTTTTTAAGTATAATGTTTTAGTGTTTAAGAGACATAAAATGTAAAGTAATATTCATACAGACAAAGAATGTTGTAATCAGGCTGGCAGAGTTCCAGCTCTGGTCTTGAATCTAATTATGTTCCTGAACTATTGATATTTCAACATTTCTTAGAAAGAGTAATTGGCTGCTGGCGGAAGTTTTGTTACAGAAATACTACATGAATAGTTTGTAAACAGAAAACAATATTATAGAGGCATACTTCACCAGGGAAAATAAGATTAAAGGTTTCTGAATAAGATTGTAATGTAAGATTTCATTTTTTTTAAAAACACCCTGAACCCAAATATATTGCATGGAGGTATATTAGCATCAGTGGAACAGCAGTGAGACCTGTGCATGTGTATTCGGAGCAAGTCCCATTCATCTGGTGGAATTCAGTATTAGGTAAACAGAGATTAAGACAGGAACTTTACATTCACACTATGTCAGTGTTTCTCAACCTTAGCAACTTGAAGATGTCTGGACTTCAACTCCCAGAATTCCCCAGCCAGCATTCGCTGCAGGGGTGGGTTTCAACCAGTTCGCGGCAGTCCCTGCGAACCGGTTGGCCGGCGAACCCGGAAGTAAGTAACTTCCGGGAATGGCGAAGGGCCCACCTGCCCACCCGCCCTCCTTACCCGGTTTTGACGAGTTCTGCGCTTCCATGCATGCGCAGGACGCATACAGCGCCTGCGCAATCCTCCAGGAGCAGCTGGAGCCTCGCACAGACGCTAGTACGCATGCGTGCACCACGCACGTGCATGAGGACGCCGCCGGCCCCGTTCCAACCGAACCGGTTGGAACGGGGCGAGAAACCCACCCCTGATTTGCTGGCTGGGGAATTCTGGGAGTTGAAGTCCGGACATCTTCAAGTTGCCAAGGTTGAGAAACACTGCACTTTGTCATCAAAAATAGGCACATCCTTTAATATCAGAAAAAGAAAAAAGGGCCTTATATAGAAATGCACATTAGATATAAGATGCACTTTAATCTTTTGATAATAAACCCCTTCGTATTTTTCCATTAAGAATCTACGAAGGATGTCAATGAATAGAGGATTTTTTTTTAAAAAAAGGAACGTGCTATATTCTGTTTGATTGTACCATTTCTCATTTACTTGTCCTGTTATAATTTAGAACATAGTGTGTTTGATAATAACTGACGAAAATAAAAACATAGCAGCATAAACATTACATTTTTGGCACAACACAATAAAAAAAAGTTAAGGCCCACAGTGTAGAGAACATTAAAATGTGCCAGTACCATTAGAAAAGAAAATGTTTGAAGTTGTTAAACTACTTGTTTTGTTGCCAGAACTTTCGACTTAGACCTAATTTGTGTTTAGCTACCTGAATCTTTGAAGATGTTTCTGCAGATACACACTGCAGTTTAAGTTTTGTTAAGTCGTACACATATTGCACCACCAACGTTGCCAAAAATATATACTGGACTGTTTAAAAAAAAATGTTTAATTTTTGCTTCATTATTAAGGCTCTGCCTCTGAGCCACAGGATCTAACAAGTAGAAAAAACTATTTTACGAACGAGATATTTTAAGCATTTCAGCTCAAATTTTGCTTAAAATGAAACCTACTGTATATATTAGTTCCATCATTCCTTTCAGCTAGAAAGTTGTCTTACTGAATGTCAAATGAATGCACGGTCAATGGTATTATTTCGGACCCCCTTGGGATCTCACTATCTGCCATTACGAGTCATTCATTTAAACAGCAGTATTCCCTATCGGTGTAGGTCCATTATGTGCAACTCTGCTTATAAAACACTGATAAAAACACTTCTACAGCCAGTTGTGTTCCTTAAGGACTTCAGTTAAACAATTTGGTCAGAACATGAGTTCTAGAGTATGTTGCAGCTGCTGAAAGGGCTTCGGTTTTTCTTGGTCCTCTGTTTATTCGGCCTAAGGTTGATGACGTCACCTCCGTTAAGCAAGTTGGAATTCTGGCCAGAATGACTTCCCCCTGCCGTATTGAAAACACCTATATCAAATTAGAGCACAAGAGAGAGTTGTACGTATGGCAACTGGCAATCTTTTTAACTGTATCAGATCTGTAAGTGTACAACTAAAAGCAGAGCTGGAAGCCTCAATAAGCCTTAGTTTTATATTTTAAAAATCAAAGTAAGAAATGCTTTATGGTGAGACGACATACATGAGGTTCATTATATCTGCAGAAGAGACAGTTCATAACACTATTTTTATCAGGTGCCTTTCAAAGACATAGCAAGCTGTTTTTAACCTCTTCGTCAGTATTTTTGCCATTGGTAGAAATTCTAAAATTTCATTCTAAATTTTGACAATAACGATGGAAAGTTAAGCTAAGCTGGACTGAAAATGGATACCTTTAATTTGTTAAATTATTAGGTGGTTTTGATAGTGCGTGGCCAAAGACTAGTTTTAAAAAAGTAAAATAGCACAATATTTTCTGCTTTGCAGCACACAACTGTATACATACCAATTCTGTTACTACTTGTATGTACAACTTCTGGATCTTCCATTACTCGTTGCTTAAATTTTTGAAGGTACTTCTCAGCCAAATATCTAAAAACTGTAGCATAAAAAATATCAAGGCCTTTGGAAAATATGTATTTTTTTATTTGTAAAGCCTACAGTTTCCTTACAAACTGAAAGTTATTTAAATGTTAAAATTGGCAACAACAATCTTCCTTATATAGGCTAGTAAGGAATAAACAAACACACACACAGGTTGTTAAACACACAAGCTGTTAAATTCAAGGCAGAAAAATCTTTGTGATGAATACTGTTAGTAATTATATTGTTCATAGAATATTAATTATTCAGGGGCAAAACCCGCGTTTTGAATAGAACATTGTTTCATTCATTATAATAATCTTATTTCCGGGTTGCAAACTTCAGTTCTCCAAATATTTTGGAGAAATCACTCTCGGCCCCTGCCAGTCTTACCCAGTCGAGAAAAACTGAAAATAGTTCCCCAGGAATTAAGCTTTTTCTTCAGCTTTAGAATTTAAGTTCAGCTTGTCATAAACCAATTGTTCATCTATAATTCAATCTCAAAAAAAAATTATCTATGGAAGTACAAAGTTGATGATTCCAGGACATTTTGTTCCCTCTCTAGAACATACCATTCCGGGAGCAACTGGGCAGTTTCTGAAAGCAAATTACAATGATTTGGAGGTGGCTTGAGACAGCATTTCCAGGTCAAGAATTTGGAACTGCCATTCCATCCCCGGAAGGGCATTCTTTAATGGAAAGTAGAATATTTTATATTTTCAAATATTTTTTTCATTTTGTTCTGTGGCTAAGAACAAGTTTGGTGTAGCAGTTAAGCCACCAGGCTAGAAACCAGAGACTGTGAGTTCAAGTCCCGCCTTAGGCACCAAGCCAGCTGCTCACTTTGAGCCAGTCACCTTCGCTCAGCCCTATGAAGAAGGCAATGGCAAATCATTTCCAAAAATGCTGCCAAGAAAACTGCAGGGAATCGTCCAGGCACCTGCCAGAAGCCGAGACTGACTTGAAGACACACAAACACACAAAACGTTTGTACCTGCATATATAGTGAAGGAACATATAAAACTTGAATTGGATTATAACCCAAATCCTACATCCATATGCAATTGCACAGAGGCTATAAGGAGTACCCAATGAAATCTAGTTGTCATAGAACTATAATTTTTATTTCTTTAGCCAAATTTTGAACCAATCATTCTCTTAGCCCAACCCACCTCACAAGATTGTTGTGGGAAAAATAGAAGATAGGAGTATTAGGTATGTTCACAGCTTTGAACTGATTGATATACATAAATACATACATATATTAATACGTAGGATAATAATAATAATAATAATAATAATAATAATAATAATAATAATAATACCTATCCAGAGTCCTTGAGAAGTAAGCAACAGGTGGATAAAAAAATCATATACAGTCTAAACATCTGGCTGATCTACAATTAAATAATAATAATGTGTTGTGGCCCAGCAGGAGCCGTTGGAGCTGCCACCAGACTCTGACAGTGAGGGGCCCTATGAGTCGGCTCTGGAGGATGTGGAGGACCCTGGACAGGGTTCCGACTCCGAGCAGGACGCAGAGAGACTGGTTGGCCACCAGGTGGCGCCTGAGCCTTGGATCAGTGGGGAGGAGACAAGGGAGAGTGATCCAGAAGCCAGCAGTGAGTTGTTCCTGGATGCACGCCATCAAAGAGCTACTCGGCGTCAGGAACAATTACGCACTTACAGGAGGTAATTGCACTCAGCTGGTGGTTATTAGGCTCCTCTCCAGCCTATAAAAAAGACTGCTTGTGACACGCCCCTATTGCAGAAGTCAACGCATTGACTAAAGAGAATGTAACTAACTTGGCAGGCTGGATTACTGCCAAGGTTTGTCTGAATTGCTGCCAATGTCCTTATCTGTTTGTTTGCTTGGCTTCCAGCCAGCGAGATTTTGGCTTCTTGCTATTAAAGTACATTCTAGTTAAGCTTGTCTCGGCTTTCGTTCCTGGATGGAGGAGGGGTCAGAACAATAATGTATCTCAAGATTGCAGCCCTTCAGACTATCAACAAAGACTAAACTATCTCAAAGTTCGTCCATTTAAAAGAAGTTACCTGAACTTAGAAAATCGGATTCTAGAGTCAAGTACTTCCTTCAACGAGAACCTGGAATTATGCTAGTGCAGCGCTTGAAAAAAGAAAACTAACCTAACCAAAATATTAAAAAGTCTATCTTACCTTCTGTTACATTTAAGTCTTCCTTTACAGATGCCCGATAAAATCTTAATTTTAGTTTTTTTGCGAGTGCCTCTGCTTCCTCACTGTTAGATCGGAAAGGAAAGCCTTGTTTTAGACATCAATTATTTTTCAGTAAAATATAATGCATTAATGCAAACTGAACTGACTTGATAATCTTCACTGAAGTAGATTTAAAAGGGCAGTTAAAATAAAAGATCCTCTTAGTAAAAAGATGGGAGAAAATATTAACATTGCTTTAAAATGTTGCCTGCTGAAAATTATCAAGAAAAAGAACGATAGGAGATCACAGTATTTGGTGTAAACATTCATTTTTTTGTCATTTTAAATTGATGACCCAATCAAAACCTGCTCAAAAACCTTCTCATTGAGCAGTAAAAGTATGTGGTAAATAAATAAATATGAACTACATAAAATAAAGCATCCATTGATATTCATATATATATATATATATGTGTGTGTGTGTGTGTGTGTGTGTGTGTGTGTTTTATTTGTGCTGATAAATAAATAAAGGGAGACTAGTATAGATCTATTTCAAGCTATTTAGCTCTCATCAGCTAGCCATACCCTTACTGGGATTTGAACCTGGGCTATATGGCATACTAGGCAGACATCTTAGCCATTAGGCCACAGGCTCTTATCCGTTATCAGCGAAGCCAGGGTGAAAGGTATCTATTAGATTTTTACAACCCCTGGTAAGCCCCAATTATGGGAGGAAGCTAACTGCTTCCATTATATATATATATATATATATATATATATATATATATATATATATATGTATATGTATATGTATATGTATATGTATATGTATATGTATATGTATATGTATATGTATATGTATATGTATATGTATATGTATATGTATATGTATATGTATATGTATATGTATATGTATATGTATATAAATTCCTGGCTACACAAATGAATGAGTGTTGATAAAAAAGCGGACTCTTCACTTGTGAGAAAACACAAGGACTTAAGAAAAAACGGACTTACAATAAAGTCGTACATTTTGCTTTTGCAAAAAGCAAGCCATACAACATCCCTCTATTGCACTGTTCTTAAAATACTGCATTTGAAACGAAATTCTCTGATTTTTGCAACGTTTGAGCCAAACTATTTCCTGAGAGTGCCAGACCCACACTCAAGAAATACCGATCAGTTTTGTTCATATCATGAAAAAAAAACCGATACAGAAAAGTGCAGGGAGGACTTTTGTGAGTTCATACGATTGGAATGCAAGATGTCTTTTGATGTCTTTCCTTTGTATTCTTTCATTAAGGCCTCCCATAGTGTTTACTTTTGGTTCTTGCAGTCTTTCTTGGCAAGAATTATATTTACAAGTAGATCACCTGTTTTGTTTGGCTGTTAACTTACGGTAAGTAAGGTCTTGGGAAGGGTGGGGAGGGTTGCAAATGAATAAAAAAACCTCAGTGCCTCTGTGAAAGGTCAGGACGACTCCTGCGTTTGTGGTGCAATCCGAACATTGCGCGTGTTGAACTTGTTTTAACGCAAACCAAAGATGCCTTTTCAAAAACAAGTTGACATCATATTCTTATGCATGCCACTGCTGTGTGTGAGGTAATTTAAGGTGGTTCTCACAAGTGTCGTCGGCATCTTCATATCCGGTCACATGGGTGGCAAGCCACTCCCATCCGGTCACATGGGCAGCAAGCCACTCCCACAAAGGAGGCCACACCCACAGAGTAGATTCGAACAATTTTTGAAACCCACCACCGGTTACCTAGGCAGGTCCTTCTTGATTCAGCAACTCTTCCACAGAGCATTTTCCCCCAGTTCATCTGCGGTACATCAGCCAATGCTACTCTTTAGAAGAACAATCACTCTTCAATAATTCAAACCTTATCTACATCATAACCCACCAAACTGCATACCTCCTCCAGTTTTCTTCCACCCAAAAATGATTCCCTTCCCAGAACCTTGTTTTTTTTTTAATAAAAAAACTCTCCACTTTCTTTGTATTCGTTCATTAAGACCTCCCGTCTTTTGATCCTATAGAACCGCGATGGCGAACCTATGGCACGCGTGCCAGAGGTGGCCCACAAAGCCCTCTGGCCTGGGGTGACGGCACGCATGCCGTCACCCCAGGCCAGATCTCGGCGACATTTCTTTCGCGAGCTTCTGTTTTGCTGCAAACAACGAAACAGAAGCTCTCAAAAGAAAAAGATCTTACCTCTTGCCGCACTGCCAGCGTTGGGATGACCTGCCTCCCGTCGGGCAGCTGATCTTCAGGCCTCTATTGTGCATTTGTGCATGTCCCAGGCATGCGCGTGAGCATGTCCATACATTCATGCATTTGCACATGCCCTGCACATTCGCACCTTTCAGTTCGGGCTGAACACGCATATGCAGTTTGTGCGCTGGATGTCTAAAAGATTCACCATCATTGCTATAGAAAAATCTTCCTAAGGGGAAACTGAGTTATCTCTTACTCTCAAGTTCTACTGTATGTAGCAATTAAAATAAAGCAAAGTGTTCATTTAGATGCTTATTGAGATAGATCAGACTCACAGATGGGCTTCACACTCTCCCTTTCTACAAGGCACTTATATGTCTCTTCTTAATATGAACTTTTATCTTTACCCAGATTTATTTTAAAACATTATTTGCAGCCTAGCAATGCTGCCTGTTCTCTAGAATGTAGTTTGTTCATAGAAGTATCGAGGTGAACGTCTTTTTTAAATTTACCAAGTACTCTGAAAAGATTTGTTTATTAGAATTTAATGAAAGCACCTACTTTTTTATACAAGAATAATCCAGGAGGTCAATCTTATTCTGAACAAGAACTGTGGGAATGTCTCCGACTTCAGATACAACTTTCTCTCTCCAGGTAGGGATTGCTTCAAAAGATTCCCTATCAACGGTTGAAAACACAAGCACACAAGCCTGGGCTCCTAAAACAATAATAAGAGGAAGAAATGTAATGCTCGGTGAAAAGTTTCCCAATAAAATGGACAAATAATAAATAAACCAGGTAAACATGTTGGATAAATGTATTGATTTATGGAACTGATAAGGCAAGATGACTCAAAAAAGTGTCCAGTGATCAGTATCCAACAGAAAAATAACCAAAAGAACAACATAACCTAAAAATTTAACATATACCAATAAATTTGAAATACAAAATGTCAATTCAACACAATAACAACATCAACCAAGTGGGGGCTCCCCTCGATTGGACCTGAGTGCCTGGGGGATGCCTTGGGGAAAAAGCCAGGTCTTTCTAAACCCCAACAGAGTTGGGGGGCTGTCAAATCTTGTTGAGGGGAGGGAAATCTTTCAAGAGCACAAGGGCAACTCTTGAAAGGGCATGCTTCCTAAGTCCCTTGGGTTGGCAAAGATTAAAGAGAGAAACCTGGAGCATGCCCACCCTACGGGAATGTGCGGGCGAGCAAATTATTGTACAACTTAAGACACATTTATATAAAGTTGACTGCTCCCCCTTCTTTTGCAAATCCTCTGTATCTACAGCTGCAGTGTAGTTCCTGACTATCTTGGGGCAGTAAATTCACAAATATAAAATAGCCATAACAAAATAACTCACAGTTAAATAAAAAAGAAAGAAATGGAAAAGGAAAACTGGTGTCCCCCCCTCCAAAAAATGGGGGGAAGGTATGGAAATCATGTTAGATGTCCCAATTTTGTTTCTATCACTATCCCAATCATTGTGGCCAATAAATTCAATTGCTTTGATGCAGTGGTGGGTTTCAAAAATTTTTAGAACCTCTTCTGTAGGTTTGTGGGAGTGGCTTGCCAGCTATGTGACTGAGTGGGAGTGGCTTGGCAGTCATGTGACTGGGTGGGCGTGGCCAACTTGTAAAATGTGGTGAAACTCACTTAACAGCGCTCTTGCTTAGCAACCAAAATGTTGGCTCAGAAACTCTGGCATTTGAAGCATACGTCTTAAAGCTGTCAAGTTACAAGACCCTTGCACCCCTAACCCTTTAAAAAAAAAACCAGGGATGTTCAAACTTGACAGCTTTAAGACATTAAGGTTTAGATAGGACTCTTAGAGGCAAGTGGGGCGATTGGTAAGCTAGCCAATCAGTGAGTGGCAGGCGGGGCAAGCGTGGTGCGGACGGGCGGGAGGAGGGAGCTGGAACCGGTTCTAAATGGCACGGTAGATTTGTGGAACCCCCAATATAATCCCTGCTTTGATGGGAGCTCCAGCCACTAAAAGTTTGCTCTTACCTGGCCTAAGCAATAAAAAGAGCATTAAAAAAATTAGTTTTACAGATAGATGAATGAATGAATGAATGAATAAATGAATAAATAAATAAAGGCCACTCGCTTTATAAAACTCCCTATGCTGAGGGAGATGAGTCTACAAACATGAAATATAAATATATCAATCAATTTATCAATCAATCCTGGTTCTCAGGATCAATCCTTAATTTGTTTATACTACCACTTCGATATAAGGAACCCCTTCCAGGAGACAGATACTTCAAGATGAACAATAAAACCTTAGTGCTTAGTATTATATGAGTCGGCCATCCATTACATTTGATCCAGCTGCCCAACAGAATGAAAGATCACCCGATACTCTGAAGCATTCCAATTGTATTCTGAGCAGCTTCTCTTGTACTCTGATCAGTAAGAGGCCTGTGCACTTACTATATCCCAATTTCCTACACCTTAGTTCAGACTCTTTGTAGAGTTATAATCCCTTCTGCAAAACCACACTTGAAGGGTATGTCAATATATTCCTGATCTCTAATTTAGTGGGAAGGGCAATTACTGTAGGCACCGTGTGAGGAAGCGCCCAAGAGTTTAAAGAGAGGTAAGGAGCGCGGGCGGGCGGGTGGGCCCTGCAGAGCACCGTACCGGAATGATACCCGGAGCTCCAAGCAGCCTCCGATACAACTGTACGAGGCGTACTTCCTGCAATCCACCACTGCTCTGAACTCAGGAAAGGAACAATGTTTGTTGTCTATTTATTACTAGAAAAGTCTTGGAACTTGTTGGATTTAGTGGGTGAATGTCCCCTTAGAGCCTCCTTCTAGTGGAAGAGTCATCCAGGTCTCTCTGGTATAAGAACTAGAAATGAAATTACGTGGGCCTGTTATGATGATGATTATTTAAAAAGTGTGCTACTACAATTTAAATTCACCACAAGCCAGAAGTCTTTACATTAAGACTTTTTTTTTTCTCGTGGCACGACAATATCGCGCTGGTCAAAATCGCGGCGATAAAATCGCGGCGATAAAGCTGCGACGTCATCACCGCACGTCATCACCGCCGCGACAACAGCGCGGCAACAGAAGGGTGCTTTAAAACGGCGCCGCGGCAGAAAGCCGACTTCAATTAAGGTAAGCGTTAGGATTAGGTTTAGGGGTTTGTTTTAGGGTTAGGTTTAGGGTTAGGATTAGGGTTAGATTTAGCGTTAGGGTTAGGTTTAGAGTTAGGTTTAGGTTTAGCGTTAGGTTTAGGGTTAGGTTTAGGTACTGAGTGCTTGGGAATGCGTGATTTTGCCCTCCGCGATTATGTCATCGCGGTAGGGTCGCGTTTTTCCCTAGCGCTTAGAACGGTGCAAATTAGTCTTTGCGCTTATGTCTCCGCGCAGAAGGGCTTCGCGGATTTGTGGTGGAACCTTTTTTTCTTACCTCTATAATAAGCTTTAGTAATTGCATCAAATTCTTCTTGACCTGCTGTATCCCAAAGCATTAACCGGACATCTTCATCATTGACTCTAAAAATATAATATATTCTTATCAATAAGCATATTAAAAAAACAAGGAACTTGTAATCTGAAAAAAGTACTTAGCAAAACGGCTTTAAGTAATCCTAAAGAATAAAAGAATTTTGACCTTAGAAGGACATGATTTGCAAGCAGGCTGGCATACATTCCTATGGGATGATAAAAATAAAACGCACAAATACTTTCAAAATCATTTAATTAGAAGGGCGTTATTGCAAAAATGGCTCAAAATAAAAAAAAGCCACTATGTGAAAATCCCGAATTGGCTATCACCGACAGAAAGGACGACCCATCCAAATTTTATAGATTTGAACAAAATGCTAAGATACAGAGATTTAATTGATAGACAGGGAAATTTAAAAACAATTGAAGAATTGGCAGAACAGAACATGAAAGTTGACTGGCTAACTTACCTCCAAATCAAAACTAAATGCAATAATGATACTAAATTATATGACATCGAAACAGAACCACACGAATTGGATAAAATTATTCAAAGCTCGGATAGAAAGATGATAGGGAGAATATATAAATTTATCCTGAAGTATAAAATGGAAGAGGAAATTGTGAAAGAACAAATGATAAAATGGGCGCAGAACTTTGGCTATAATATTGAATTAGACAAATGGGAAAAATTTTGGGGAACAAACTTAAAAATGACACTATCAGTTGCAAAATAGAATGGAAACCTGAAGTTTTTTTTAATTAGGAATAATATCTGCGAAATATAAAAAAGAAATCCAGTATTTAATACTACATATAATTACGGCGGCAAGGATTGCCTTTGCCCAGAAATGGAAAAACAAATTAATTCCAAGCGAACATGAAATAATAAGAAAGGTTATGGATTGTGCCGAAATGGACAAACTAACTAAAGAAATCCAGGGAAAAGAAGAATCAGAATTCTACCAGATATGGGATAAATGGTACAGGTGGTTGGAGGAAAGAAACAAGATTTCTCTCTTTCTGTATTTCTCTCTCTCTCCCTCTCTCTCTACCTACCTACTTTTTTAAAAAAATTGCCTCCTCAAAACCTTGGTGCGTCTTATACTCTGGTGCGTCTTATGCTCCGAAAAATACGGTATACTAGTAGGAGTGAGTTTGGAGGCAAATTACTTGGAGCTTAACTTCAAAATTGAAACGTATTTAACCATATCTAATTAGACCATGTCCTTTTCTTTCCCTCTGCTTTGAGAGAAAATAAAACTACTCTGTGGACTGAAATAAATTAGACATTTTCTTTTGAAATTCCATTTATTTATATTGGACACGTCATGTTCTATACAAATCACTGTCATTCAGTGTTATAAATGTGTATAACTCTTGGTCAATATTTACAATATTGCTACTCCACCTTGCCACTACTGGTAAAATAGCTTTTTTCCTTCTAACAGACAATAGCAATGTTGCATTTATTATTCAGATTAGTAATTCTGGAACTTCTGCAGACAGACTACAGAATGCAGTTAATATAGATGCCTCATGTTCACATTTATGCAAAAAGCCCTTATAAATATACTGAATTCAGTTCTAAAACGAGTAAATAATAATACTCCCATCTGTTAGATACGCACTGCATTTCTCTTTCCAAGAAATCAACTCCAATTGTTTTTTTATAGTCTTTTGTAAAAATTCCTTTGCAGTATCTCTGGATCATACTAGATTTCCCAACAGCTCCATTTCCAACAACCACCACTTTGATGGCCACCTCCAAATCTTCTTCCAGCATTTTGCTCGGTCAGAAAGTTGTAACTATTTCTCAATTTAGTATAGATCTCTGAATTCTCCACCTGAAAAAAAAAAGGGGGGGGGAAGAGTTAATAACAGTTCCTTTTCATTACAAAAATAAAGATACACATTTTATATTCTCTCATGAGTTTACAATAAGTCTGGGGAGCTTCAATATTAAACTGAAACATCTAAACCAGTGTTTCTCGACCTTAGCGACTTTAAGTCCTATGGACTTCAACACTCAGAATTCACTCAGGGTTCTGGGAGTTGAAGTCCACAGGACTTAAAGTCGCCAAGGTTGAGAAACACTGATCTAAACCAATTAAATTAAGGTATCTCTGTGGTGGGTGGGGAGTAAGTCAACAGTTACCAGATCACGTTAATGCCATGGTTAGGAGAATGAAAGGAACAACGCAAAGAAACAGTTGCGTATATATATTTACAATAAACTCAGTTGAAGCCAATGGGTGTTGCTATTGAATAAACATGGATTATATTGCATTCTATTGCTTCACTGTCTTCTCGTCTGTTCTGTTAATCTTACGTCCGATATAACTATTACCAACTTTGTCCATGTTAACCGCTATATCTGTAATAATTATGCACAATTTTGGCATGTGTCTAGATTAATAAAATCCAAAGAACTTACTACCAACATTCACATATACACACCATCTTTACATACTACACTTTGTTATCACAGTACAACACATCTCTATATGCATGGATTCACACTTTAACTTTAGTGGGACTCCCCCGCCTCCCCCCCAGGATTTTCATATATAGAATGCATTTCATGACAGTGTTAATGTAGTATGTACATTTGCGTGACCCAACAAATGCACGATAGACAAAACCGCGACGTCAAAATTGCGCCCACAAATTCGCGATGTCAAAATTGCGCCGACAAAAGCGCGATGACAATAAAATCGAAAAATTGTTAGGGTTAGGGTCATAGCATACGTATGCGCAATTTTGTCGTCGTGCATTTGTAGGCGTGCTATTGTCGAAAATCAATTAGCAATTTTGTTGTTGCGGTTTTGTCTATTGCGCATTTGTCAGTGAACTGTACATTTGTCTCAATTCTTTGCTGCTGGCATACATTATGCAATAACTTAGACAAATCATAGATAAACTTAGATAAATCCCAGAGAAACAAAACTAATGTTAATTTAAAATTATTAGATGATGCTCACAAATATATGTCACCGTCTTACTAGGTATCAATTTATTTTTATATTACTAAGATGTTTATAGAAAGTATTTCGTAAACCAGCCTAGCTTTAAA
Source organism: Thamnophis elegans (assembly GCF_009769535.1). Taxonomy (NCBI): domain Eukaryota; kingdom Metazoa; phylum Chordata; class Lepidosauria; order Squamata; family Natricidae; genus Thamnophis; species Thamnophis elegans. The sequence goes on from NC_045544.1 coordinate 6,464,708, forward strand.
GTGTTCTTTTAAAATAAAGTTGCAGAATTAGTGCTGGTAAAATAAGACAGAATGCCTTATTACATAAGTGTGTGTGTGTTTGTGTGTGTGTGTGTGCATGCACATACACACACACATACTTGTATATATTTTAGGAGCAATATTTACTCTTTCTAATTATGGACTAGGGATACAATGGTGTTATATGGAGCAGGCATATGCAGGTAAGTTACAGATAGGAAAAGAATCAAAGAGCACTGATGTTGTTCCTTAATTTGGTAATAAAATTTCTGCAAGAAAACAACCAAGATCACAGAGTACCAAGGATGCCACAGAGTCAAAACCAGAAGTGGGTTCCTACCAGTTCGCACCTATTCGGTAGAACCAGTTCGTCAAATCTACCGAACCGGTTAGAAGAGGTTCCACCAGTGGACCCGGAAAGCAGGCCACACCTACAGAAGAGGTTCCAAAATTCTTTGAAACCCACCACTGGTCCTTGGATATGATTATTCTACACTATCATGCTCATATTTATAAAACTCAGGGCCTCTGTGAAAGGTAAGGATGACTACTGCGTTTGTGGTGCAATCAGAATATTGCGTGTGTTGAAGTTGTTTTAATGCAAACCAAAGTTGCCTTTTAAAAAACAAGTTGACATCATATTCTTATGCATGCCAGTGCTGTCTGTGAGGTCATTTAAGGTGGTTCTGACAAGTGTCGTCGGCATCTTCATATCCAGTCCCATGGGCAGCAAGCCACTCCCCTCCGGTCACATGGGGTGTCAAGCCACTCCCACAAAGGAGGCCACACCCACAGAGTAGGTTCGAACAATTTTTGAAACCCACCACTGGTCAAAACTCTCTATATTTTCCTGAATTGGGGAAAGGTAAATATATCAACAGTCTATTGTAAAAAGTTGGCACCCGCCCCCTTCTAGAAGAATGAAATATTTTAGAAAATATTAAACAAGCAGAATATTATATTTCCTGGATGAGAAATGGAAAAGCATGGTTTTTTTAGAGGCAGGAAGCAGACCCATTCTTAAGAGCTCTCACCTTTCTTAATAGCCCACAGCAGATGTCAGCGCTTAAGAGTTAAAGAGAAAGATAGCTCTATTCATCAGCAAATTCCAAACAGCCAGATCTGAACAAAGGCATGGTTAATCCTCACCTATAAGAGGAATTGCCCAACAAGCCCCTTCGTTGCATCAGCCCAAACTTCAACCAAACTTAGCTCAGACAAACTCCTAGGAATTATACATGGCATTGTGCGAGTCTGATAACATCCAATAGAATACATATTCTTGCAGCGAAACAGGAAGCTCCAGTTCAAAGCCCAAGAGAAGGTATAAAAACTGCTCAGTCTCAACTCCATGTGGTCAGCTACCCAGAATCACACGTGTTTGGTGGTTCTGCTTCACCAATAAATGGACCCTTTTTCCAAACAGCGCCCAGCCTCCATTTTGTCTCCAGTGCCTTTCTCCCGGCTTGGAAATGAACCAGATGGATTTTTCTTCCAACACTATACTGAGTATCCGAAATGGACTATTGCCAATGAGGAGGAGCATATACTGGGTATGCTGTACTGATACGCTGAAGGCCAATTTTAACAGGCATAAGGGCAGGATAACGCACTACTGTCAGCGTATTGCATCAAAATGACCTTCCCACCATTACAATTCCAATATAAATGGTAACAACAACAAATTACATTGCAAGGAGAGAAGCCTGCTAGAAACTTTGTTTTAGATAGTCTTGCAAACAAGCGTTATTACATAAATGTTGTCGCAGTGGTTAAATGCAGCATTGCAGGCTACTTCAGCTGACTGCAGTTCTGCAGTTCGGCGGTTCAAATCTCACCGGCTCAAGGTTGACTCAGCCTTCCATCCTTCCGAGGTGGGTAAAATGAGGACCCGGATTGTTGTTGGGGGCGATATGATGACTCTGTAAACCGCTTAGAGAGGGCTGAAAGCCCTATGAAGCGGTATATAAGTCTAACTGCTATTGCTATTGCTATTCTCCACCTTATAGATCTATCAATCTATGTATGCATTTTCTTTTAAACAGTGTAACAGTACTGCAGGAAAAAAATGAGTTAAAGAACTGAAGCAAAATAGAATTTTAATGGACTCAGCAAGACACCACAATTATAGGCAGTCCTGGACTTAACAACCACAACTGAGTCCAAAATTTCTGTTGCTAAGGCAGTTAAGGTGAGTGGCATCTCATGTTATGATCTTTTTGCCACAATTATTAAGTCAATCCTGCAGTTCTTAAGTGGATCTGGCTCCCTCGTTGCTTTTGTTTCTCCGAAGCCAGCTAAGAGTTTGCAAATGGTGATCACAGAAGCCCTCGCGCACCCCAACTCTCAGAAATACATGCCAGTTGCCAAGTGCTCTAATTCTGATCACGTGACCCTGGGGAAACCGCAAGGGTCCTAAGTGTAAGAACTGATCATAGGTCACCTTTTTTCATTGCCGTTAAAATTGTGGACAATCACTAATAGCAGTTAGCAGTTAGACTTATATGCCGCTTCATAGGGCTTTCAACCCTCTCTAAGCGGTTTACAGAGTCAGCATATATTGCCCCCACAGTCTGGGTCCTCATTTCAACCACCTCGGAAGGATGGAAGGCTGAGTCAACCTTGAGCCGGTGAGATTTGAACCGCCGAACTGCAGATAGCAGTCAGCTGAAGTGGCCTGCAGTACTGCAGCTGACTAACCACTGTGCCACCTCGGCTAAATAAATGGCTGTAAGTCAAGGGCTACCCGTATCATTTTTGCATTTCATGCTTGCATTTTACAAATGATCACAGTGCCTGCCAAAGTTTAAACATTTTCCAGGCACTCCCAAGTTCTATAATGGTGGTTCCCTCCCCCCCCTTTTTAAAAAAATACATCTAGGATTACTTCAGATGTCTGTCCACACTGGCTTTCTTCTCTCTACGGATTTATCCTCATTCCATTCACTATGATTTGTAGTCTTTTTTCCCTTCCCTGCCCTTTGTAGCATTCTTCACCTTTAATCCCATGAATCAAGTGTGCGCTTCTGTATCATTGCAGCAACTGGAAAATAGCTCCTTCTCATACGACCCATTTTTTCCCCCTGTTCTGGAAAAGATTCTTTTATGCTACGGTATTTCTCCCTCCTACTCATTAAGAAAGCTCTACCAATGGTTTGCCTTAGTAAACCTTGCTAATAAATCTTCAACAGCACTTCCCCTTTATATTTAATGAGTAGGTGAAGCAATCAAAATGTTGTTAACCCCTTCCTTATAGAAAGTTTCCATCATATCAAAAATTTGAAAGATTGGTATACAGAGGCGTGACCCGTCAAAACCGCGCTCGACTAAACTGCGCCCGATTAAACCGCGTCGCTGACGTCATCAACAGGGCGACAACAGCCAGCGCGGAGAAAGAAGGGCGCTTTAAATAGCACTTTGAAAGCAAGCCGATTCAACTTAAGGTAAGGGTTAGGGTTAGGTTTAGGGTTAGGTTAAGGGTTAGGTTAAGGGTTAGGGTTAGGTTTAGGTTAAGGGTTAGGTTTAGGGTTAGGTTTAGGATTAGGTTTAGGGGGGTTAGGTTTAGGGGTTAATTTTAGGTTTAGGGTTTACAGCGTGCTTCTGTCTCCGCGCTGCTGTCGCCCTGTTGATGATGTCAGCGACGCAGTTTAGTCGAGCGCGGTTTTGTGGTGGAACCATACAGATGGTCCTTGCTTATTGGCCATTCATTCAGCTACAGCGTTTGAACTAGTGATAGTTTCAACTGGCCTTGAAGTTTTGACCATAGCGGCATCCCGCAATCACGCTCTACATGGGGCTGCCCCTGAAAAGTGTTCGGAGACTACAACTAGTCCAGAATGCAGCCGCGCGAGCGATACTGGGTGTACCAAGATACACCCACATAACACCTATCCTCCGCGAGCTGCACTGGCTTCCCATCGGTCTCCGAACGCGATTCAAGGTGCTGGTTATTACCTTTAAAGCCCTACATGGCCTAGGACCCGGATATCTGCGAGACCGTGTTCTGCCGCATACCTCCCAACGGCCGATAAGATCACACAGGGTGGGCCTTCTCCAGGTGCCGTCAACCAGACAAGGTCGGCTGGCGGCTCCCCGGGGGAGGGCCTTCTCTGTAGCCGCTCCGACCCTATGGAATGAACTACCCCCAGAGATCCGGACCCTACCTACTCTCATGGCCTTCCGAAAGGCTATCAAAACCTGGCTATTCCGGCAGGCCTGGGGCTGTTGACCTCAAGACTGAGGTCCAGCCCCGACCGGGTGAATGATGTGGTTTTTAATCTGTTTTTCCTCTGTTTTTAAATTCTTTATTTTTTAACATTTATTTTCTGTAAGCCGCCCGGAATCCTTCGGGATTGGGTGGCCTATAAATTTATTAAATACTAAATACTAAGTGATTTTGATTTGCAGCCTTCCCTGCTGGCCTCCAACAAGCAAAGTCAATGGGAAACTGGCAGGAATTCAGAAGTTGCAATTACACAAACGCCTCTCTTTACAAACTATGCACTCCACACTTAATAATGGTAACTGAGCCGTTGCTAAGCAGTAAGTCATATGACACTTATAATGCATGGCTATTTGAGTTCCATTTATCATCATTAAGCAAGGTCTACCTGTATAATGCAAAAGAAATGGGTTGTACAGTAACATGTGGTAGTTACTAAAAAAACGTTGCCACATATTCCTTCCTTCCTTCCTTCCTTCCTTCCCCACAAATGAACTGTCAAATTGGAAAGACTAAAGTTGACTTACACTAAAAGTTCAATGAAAGCAGAATGCAAAAATATAACATGAAACAAGGCTATGGGAAAATACCCAACAAGCAATTTCAGCCATCCTAATCAATCATTAAAGCAAAACCATGAAATACCGTGTTCCATCACCCATTCCGAAATCAAGCTTTAATGCCTTTCTGAAACGGAGCATAAGAATAAGGTCAAACAGTTATAAAAGAGAACAATATTCAAGGACAACCCAAGATGGAATGGTTTAACTGAAGGGATCCCCTTTAGATCTTATAGGACCAACAGATACATTCAAGGTGGTCCTATAGATCAGGGCTCACCAACCTTGGCAACTTGATGACCTGTGGACTTCAACTCCCAGAATTTTTTGAGTTGAAGTCCAGAGGTCGTCAAGTTGCTAAGGTTGGAGACCCCTGCTATAGATAACCAGATCCAAATCCATGTGAGGTTTTGCTGTAGATGACAATCAGCATCTTGAATCCACTAACCAGCACAGTTCACGCATCAGAAGTATCATATAGATTAGGGGTCCCCAAACTAGGCAACTTTAAGTCTTGTGGACTTCAACTTCCAGAATTCTCTAACCAGTTATGCTGGCTGGAGAATTCTGGGAATTGAAGTCCACAAGTCTTAAAGTTGCCAACTTTGAAGACCTCTGATATAGATGTACTGAGATGCATCTGTTATCTCTCACGCAACGGCATTCTCAATCATTCTGTTAGCTTTCCTGTGGTCTTTGGCGCATTAGCTTCATTCTTTCCTAAAACAGAAGCTAATCACAGTGACTAATGCCCTAGTCACCATACAACTTGACTTTTGCAAGGTCTCTTAAGTGAGAGTGCCCTTGAAGACTATTTGGAAGCTTCAGCTGGTTCAGAATGCAGTGGCATGGGCAATGATATGCATGTCTCACTATGCCTACATGACACCTTTGCTCTGCAACTTCCAGTTTGCTTTGAGGTGCTTCAAGGTGCTAATTATGACCTATAAAAGCCTTACATTACATAGGGTCTGGTTATTTGAGGGACAGTTTATCACCCATGGTGTCTAACTGGCTGGAGGAGTAGGGAGAGAACCCGGGAGTGGAGTTAAAAGAGGAAATCAGCCTAGAATCCCTACATAGCCCCCAGTGAACTAAGTCCAATCCTCCTTTGAATTCCCTTGACCCTTGTCTGACTCCAAGAAGGTGGTAACCATTAGTTGAGAAGATCTGTATGCGTAGGCAAGAGTAGCAATCAATCCATTTCATTGAACCTTCATGTGTGGATCTGATCTTTCATGCCCTCTTTTGTGATATGAACCAGTAGGGTTGGCATATTTCAGATCCCTTCAGTTGAAGAGTTATTCCTTGGGATTCAAGAGGAGCATCCTCCATCGGTGCCTACTCTCTGAATGAAGCTTCTGCTGAGATCCCAATGGGTCCCATCCTGATACAATTCTGAAAGGTCTTAAAAAGCTGTGCTCGCAGGCATATGGCTCCGATGGATGGAGCCTCTTTTGAGATAGGTAGGTAGGTAGATAGAAATAAAAATAAATGTGTAATGTTGATGGATTTACCTTTCCTAACTCTGTCTTATTCCATTTTTCTTGGTTTTATATTGCATTTTATTCTCTCTGTTATATTCTGAACTGCCCTGACTCATTCTAGAATCAGGTGGCACCCAAATCCAATCAATTAAATTAAAGACTGGTCCATCTCAGCATATTACAGTAATTCAAGTGAGAGGAGACTTAAGGCAAGAATGATCATGACCAAGAAAAGGTGCAATTATTGCACAAAATGGATTTATGCCGAAGTGTCTTGGCACAGCTACCTCTTGCCCCGTGACCCGTCAAAACCACCGCGGTAGACTAAAGCGCGCCCGATTAAAGCGCTTACGTGACGTCATCAGCAGCGTGACGAAAAAAATTAAAAATAAATTAAATTAAAATTAAAATAAAATTAAAGCAAGCCGATTCACATAAAGGTAAGGGTTAGGTTTAGGGTTACGTTAAGCGTTATGGTTAGGTTTAGGGTGAGGTTAAGGGTTAGTGTTAGGTTTAGCGTTAGGTTAAGGGTTAGGTATTGTAATACATTACAGTTAGGTTTAGGGTTAGGTTTGGGGGGGTTAGGGTAAGGTTTTCGCTTTAATTTTAAATTTACCGCTCACAGCGCGATGTTTTCATCGCGCTGTGATGATGTCACGTACGCGCTTCCGTCGAGCGCGCTTTATTCTACTGCGGTTTTGTGGTGGAACCCTCTTGCCCTTCCAGCAAGAGCTAGGAATCCTGGAGAACCCACAGTTCCATCTGAAAAATGTAACCCTACTGAGATATGGAATCCACCAAGCAAAATATATTTTTCAAGTTTCAGCAGATTTCCAAAAAGTCTTATAAGTTTTATTTGCACTGAATTTGTACCTGAGAAACACTGGACGAATTAGTTCTATCTCGGTAACGGTGTAGTAGAATATATGGAGTACAGTATAAATGGCTACACCATGGCATCCTCCACCAAGAAACCCCTTTATTGTAGCAATGATTACACAACACTTATGGTACAGAACTATAGGAAAAAAATATATTTCACCACCAGCAATCACAGAAAATAAATGGTGAACCATTCTGTACATTTCGGTTTGCCTCTAAATCTCCACATAAACCCTTATATGCTGCTCTGCGTGTAGTAAATCATACTTCTGAACCTAAAAGAAAACATTCCCTATCACATCAAAGATACACATGTCTCTCATCATACATCAATCTTTTCCAGCAGATGTCTTGATCAAACAGGCACCATAACCGCAAATCGAGCACATTTCAACACCACAAAACAGGGAAAGGTTCAGATCCTTTACTATAAAAAAAATGTAAACTTACATATCTACTAAATGATTTTCCCCCCCAATCAAGCATTTCAGCAATGCATAAAATAAAAAAAACCTCGAGCTTAATTAAAAAACATAGCAGAGGGATATTGGTGAATAACCAGAAAGGAGATCACAAAAAGTACAGATATAATAAAAATAATAAAATCAAGAATGGAGAGTTGGCAGAACAAAGCACTGCATGGCCAATTTCTGGAAAAAAATAAAAGATAAAGTGGACAGTGAACAAACTTGGTTATGGTTAACAACAGGTACATTAAAGAAAGAAACAGAGTCACTAATCCTGGCTGCGCAAGAACAAGCTATCCGCACAAATGCCATTAAGGCCAAAATCGAAAAATCCTCTGATGATGCCAAATGCAGACTTTGCAAAGAAGCTGATGAAACTGTTGATCACATACTCAGCTGCTGTAAAAAAATCGCGCAGACTGATTATAAATTGCAGCACAATTCAGTAGCACAAATGATCCATTGGAATTTGTGCAAAAATTATAATATTAAAACAGCAACAAACTGGTGGGAACATCAGCCTGAAAAAGTCACCGAAAATCAGATGGTCAAGATCTTGTGGGATTTCCGTATACAAACCGACAAAATACTGGCGCATAATACACCAGACATCACACTGGTTGAGAAAAATAAGGTCACAATCATAGACATCGCAATACCAGGTGATAGCAGGGTCGCCAAGAAGGAACATGAAAAAATCGCAAGATACCAGGACTTAAAAATCGAAATTCAACGACTATGGCACAAACCAGCAGTGATAATTCCAGTGGTAATTGGCACACTGGGTGCTATTCCAAAGGCACTGGAATTACATTTAAAACAGTTAAAAATTGACAAAATCACCATCAGTCAAATGCAAAAAGCCGCACTGCTTGGATCTGCACGCATATTACGAAAATACGTTACGACGTCCTAGGCCCCTGGGTGGGGCCCGACTAGTAACCAATGCCAAATCCGGCGAAACAACTGGCCGCTGTGATACAATTGTATAATAATAATCGCAAAAACAGAATTGTATCACAGCAGCCAGTTGTTTTGCCGGATTAGTCAAAAAATTAAGGGCAGAAGCTAGTAATTTAAAGAACATGCATGAGCAATGGCTTAAAAACAACAAAACCATAGATCGGCTAATCAGAAGATATAGATTGGATACAAGAAACATCAATGAAGCTGTAGACATTGTAAAACAGCAGATAACAGCAAAAGCTAGAAAAATTGAAAGATATGAGGCACGAATCATCCAATATAAACAAATTCAAGAATGTCGATCAGACCAACGGCGTTTTTATCAAAGTCTTAATGTGAATGGTGACACCAAAAGTGAAAAACCAGAAAAGCAGGCCACAGTTGAATTCTGGAAAGAATTGTGGGAAAAGGACTACAATAAGGAAGCAAAGTGGATACATGACTTTGAGAAAAGCATTGGCAACAAACAAATGCAAGTATTAGAAATAACAACTGAGATGGTCAAAAATCGAGTAAAAAAGGTAAAGAAATGGACATCACCTGGAAAGGACCAATTACGTGGTTTCTGGCTCAAATATCTGACCAGTTTACATGCAATATTGGCCAGGCAACTGAATGAAATTTTACAAAAGGGCCAAATTGATGAATGGTTGACAACTGGAAAAACATACTTGATTCAGAAAGATGCAACTAAAGGAACAACACCTGAAAACTACAGACCAATAACACGCTTGCCAACAACCTTCAAATTACTCACAGGCATTATTGCAGATAATATGATGGATTATTTGGAAACAAACAACATCTTGCCGGTAGAGCAAAAAGGCAACAAAAGAAGGAGCAGGGGCACAAAAGATCAGCTCCTAATTGATAAAATGATATTAGAAAATTGTAAGAACAGAAAAACGAACTTGAATATGGTCTGGATTGATTACAAAAAGGCATTTGACTCACTGCCACATAGTTGGATCATAAAATGGTTAGAAACAACCGGCATTAGCAAAAATATTACATCCTTTACTGAAAAGGCAATGAAACAATGGAGAACTGAGTTGGCAGTAGGGAATGAGATCTACGGAATGGTTAATATCAAGTGAGGAATTTTCCAGGGTGATTCACTTTCACCTCTTCTCTTCATCACCGCAATGATCCCACTATCAGTAATCTTAAAAAAAATGAAATTAGGCTACCAAACAGCCAAAGAAGCTGAAACAATTTCGCATTTACTATATATGGATGATTTGAAACTCTATGGAAAGTCAGAAATAGAAATCCAATCATTGACAAACACAGTCCGAGTATTCAGTACCGATATTTCAATGCAGTTTGGCATGGAAAAATGCGCCACTGTATCCATAAAAAGGGGCAAAATCACTGCATGTGACGGAATTGAAATATATATATTATATAATATATATTATATTATATGTATTATATTATATAAAATATATATAGTATATATTATATATAATATAATATATATTATATAATTATATTAATAATATAATTTTGATACAATTATATTATTAATATAATTATATTATATTATATTATATTATATTATATTATATTATATTATATTATATTATATTATATTAATATTATTATATTATATTAATAATATAATTGTATCACAGCGGCCATTTGTTTTGCTGGATTTGGCAATGATACAATTGTATAATAATGATGATGATGATGATGATGATGATGAGAAAGGGAAAGGCAGAGGAAGAATGGGAGGGAATGTAAGAGTAGGAAAGAGGGGAGGAATGGGAAGAAGAGGGGAAGGGTAAAGGGGAGGAAGGGGAAGGAGAGAAGGGAAAGGAGAGGAGGAAGGAAGGAAGGAGAGAAGAAAGAGAAGAAAGGGGGTAGGAAGGAGGGAGGGAAGGAGGGAGGGAAGCAAGGAGGGAAGAAAGGAGGGAAGAAAGGAGGGAATGTAGGAGAGAAGGAAGGGGGGAAGGAAGGAGGAAAGGAAGGGGGAAAGGAAGGAGAGAAGAAACGAGGGAAGGAAAGAGGGAGGGAGGGAAGAAGAAGTAGGACCGTTGTAAGATAAGATGGATCTATGGGATGATAAAAAAGCAATCTTCAAGTATATTGTCAACAGTAGGGAAAAATTGTTATAAATACATATTATTAATAACAGTTATGTAAATAAAAACTTAAAAAAAATATAATTGTATCACAGCGGCCAGTTGTTTCGCCGGATTTGGCAATGCCAAATCTGGCGAAACAACTGGCCGCTGTGATACAATTGTATAATAATGATGATGATGATGATGATGATGATGATGATGATGATAATGATAATAATAATCAAGGCCAGCCCCCCAGTCCCAGAAACTGGGCGGGGGGGGGGGTTTGGACCAGGGTTTTCTTCTTCTATGGGGGGGGGGAGGAAAGGGGTTCCCTCTGGGTATCCCCCGCTCGGAAAGGACGGGATGTTAAGTCTAAGAAACGCCCCAACTAAGGTCCTCTTTACACCAAACGTAACGATCCCGAAAGAGGAGTTGCTGGATCGGCGAGCCAGAGGAGCTCCTCTGCTGGGGATCAAAGCCGGAGAGAAATCTGCCGCTGGGATCGAGCCAAAGGGAGCGTGCAGGGAAGCCAGTTTCCCACCCAAAGGATCCCCAACCCCAACTCCCAGCAGGGGCGCAGCATCTTCGCCGCGCGTCCAGCCTTCACAGCACCGCGCAGAAACCCTTGTGGGCGTTGTGGGTGTTGTGCGGGTGTGTTTGTGCATGGAGCCCCGCGTAGCCCAGGCCGATCCCGGCACGTCCTGCCATCTCCCCCACCCCACCCGGAGGATCCCGAGGATCCTCCCCGCGCGCCCGATCCCAGAACCGGCTCGGTCTCCTGCAAGGCGCGCGGAGGAAGAAGGGGCGCCCGAGGAACCCCCCAACCCGGAGGCGCGCATAGCTCTCCGATCTCCCCCGCGGGAAAAACTCACTCCACACGGCCGGAAAAGCCGTCAGGGCCGCGGCGGGACTCGCTGGGGAAAGCTCCCTGCTCGGCTGCGTCTGCTTTCCCGAATGGGGAGACGAGGCGCTTCGCCAAGCAGCCAGCCAGCCAGCCGGCCTCGCCCTCCGCCTCCGCCGCCTGGCTTCGGCGGGGGCGGGACCAGGCTCTCTCCCTGGCCGGGTTAGAAGTCCGGGGGAGGAGGAGGAGGAGGAAGGAAGGAAGGAAGGGCTTCCCGCCTTGGAAGGCCCGCTGGATCTCGCCGGCTTTGCTTCCCTTTGCGGTGGGCACGAAGCGCCGGGAACCTCCCGAAGGCAAAAGGCAAAGGGAGAGATAGCAACAGCAATAGCAGTTCGACTTATCTACCGCTTCATAGGGCTTTCAGCCTCTCTAAGCGGTTTACAGAGTCAGCATATCGCCCCCAACAATCCGATAGATAGATAGATAGATAGATAGATAGATAGATAGATAGATAGATAGATAGACAGACAGAGATATAGAGATAGATAGATAGATAGATAGATAGATAGATAGATAGATAGATAGATAGCAATAGCAGTTAGACTTATATACCGCTTCATAGGGCTTTCAGCCCTCTCTAAGCGGTTTACAGAGTCAGCATATTGCCCCCAACAATCCGATAGATAGATAGATAGACAGACACACACACACACAGACAGAGATATAGAGATAGATAGATAGATAGATAGATAGATAGCAATAGCAGTTAGACTTATATACCGCTTCATGGGGCTTTCAGCCCTCTCTAAGCGGTTTACAGAGTCAGCATATTGCCCCCAACAACCCAGGTCCTCATTTTACCCACCTCGGAAGGATGGAAGGCTGAGTCAACCTTGAGCCGGTGAGATTTGAACCGCTGAACTGCAGATAGCAGTCAGCTGAAGTGGCCTGCAGTACAGCACTCTAACCACTGCGCCACCTCGGCTCTTGAAGATGCCTTCAAGATGCCGCGTCTGGTCCTGGACGTAAACTCAGAGCCGCCTTCCAAGAGCGTTTGGCGGGGAGGGAAGCTCCCCGATTTCGGTGGACTTTGCAAGTTGACCAGCTCAAAAGCCCCGAGGAGTTTACTAAAGGAAACTGATGGTCGTTTTAGGCTGCGGAACCTCCCGGACACTTAATGATTTGAAGCTACTTGTGATGTTAATCAAGTGAATCTCTTCCTACAGCAAATATGGTTTGGCTTTGTGTGTGTGTGTGTCTGTTTGTGTGTGTGTGTGTGTGTGTAATACACATATGTGTTCTGACCCCCCTCGTCCCACACCAACACACTCCAAGCCAAAGATATCATCCAGTTATCATCCAGCCCTCTCCCAGAAGTTTTAATCCAGCCCTCTCCCAGAAAAATGAAATATCCTAGGAAATATTGAAAAAGCAGAATATTTCTCTGGATGAGAAAAGAAAGAAACACGTTTTAAAAGACAGAATAGTTGCCTGTAGCTTTCTGCCCATCCCCAGCTAATGGGCCATTAAGATGGCCAGGCTAGCCCACTTTACATAATAAAGACTTCTCCTCACTGCAGCTGTAGGGGGAAGGGATATTACTCGACTGACCACAAGGGATCTGAGAACTCATCACAGCCTAGAGAGTAGCCCCCTGCATGGCACCATGGGAGACTGACAACCAATCAGAATACATTTCTTACACAGGAACAGGAAACAGAGAGGTGGGACTAAACTGGAGACATGGAGGCTGCTTGGAAAGATGGTTTATTGGTGGACAGGACCACATGGCTTGAGCCCTGAACAGAAAAGGTGATCACATGCTTCAGTGTTGGTGGAGAAGAAGAGAAGGGCCGAGGGAGGGGCTTGCTAGGCTTTTTATAACTTCTTCAGTCCCACCTCTCTGTTTCCTGTTCCTGTGTAAGAAATGTATTCTGGTTGGTTGTCAGACTCCCATGGTGCCATGCAGGGGGCTACTCTCTAGGCTGTGATGAGTTCTCAGATGCCTTGTGGTCAGTTGAGTATATTATCATGCCTTTCTGTAGCTGCTGGTGAAGTCTTTATTATGTAAAGTGGGCTAGCCTGGCTAGTCTTAATGGGCCCATTGACAAAGTGGGGATGGGCAGGAAGCTACGGGCAACTATTCTGTCTTTTAAAACATGTTTCTTTCTTTTCACATCCAGAGAAATATTCTGCCTTTTCAATATTTCCTAGGATATTTCATTTTTCTGGGAGAGGGCTGGGTGATAACTTCCCACACATACATAAAGGTATACATAAATGCGCGTGCGCGTGCACACACACACACGAATATACATATATCCCCCATAATGTATCATCCCTGTATAGAGATTCAGAGGAAACTATTTGTATGGCTTCAGACTGTAGTTTATGTAAACAATTCAGCAGAGAAATAATTTGGAATTTTGAGGTTAACACATAATAGCGTAAGGCAGCACTCCGTACTTCAACCTTGAATTTGTTTCCTTAGCAATTATCTTGGGAAATTGGAAAGCAAAACTAAAGATCATTTTGTTTTTTTTGTATGTCTGTCTCCCACAAGATCTGCCTGCCCAGTTCGGCGCCACCCTGGTTTTCTTCGATTAGATAATGCCATTCTCAGGACTTTCAAAAAGTCCACTCTCTCTGGAGCATCCCTTAACACAGTGTTTTTCAACCACTGTGCCGTGGCACACTAGTGTGCCGTGACATAGTGTAAGGTGTGCCGTGGGAAAAACACGTTATATATAGTCAATATAGGCACAGAGTTAAATTTTTTTAACATTTTCTAATGGTGGTGTGCCTTGTGATTTTTTTCATGAAAAAAGTGTGCCTTTGCACAAAAAAGGTTGAAAAACACTGCCTTAACATCCCTTAAGATCTGGATGTCTCCCCTCCCACCACCACTACTGGTTCAGAAGAGCCTCTTCGCCCCCACACCCTTGATGAGGGAGAGCCCTCCCTTCCTCGTATTTGCCATCTTTTTTTCTTTTATTTATTTCATTTTAATTTCTTTAATTGTTTTTTTTAATTGAAAATTTTTAGAAAAAAAAACTTTTGCAAGTGTTTACCTCCCCCCGAACCTCCCCCAACCTTCCCCCCCCCCCCCGGACTTCCCAGAACAAATACAGGGTATAAATCTTTAACAAAGATGTTCTAAAATAAACTTAAAGAAAGTTAGCATCATCTTTCATTTGAGCTTTAACTCCTCTTTGCTAGGCTAACTCTAAACAGATTATATCATTCCTTGTTTCTTCAGTCATAAACTATCTGGAATTTCTTAGTCCCATATTTATTTTGAGTATAGTCAATCCATCTTCTCCACTCCAGTTTATATCTCTAATTTGAATGGTCCTTGAGATATGCTGATATTTTAGCCATCTCTGCTAGGTTTCTTACTTTTAATGTCCATTCTTGAATAGTAGGCAAATCTTCCTTCTTCCAGTATTGCGCCACCAACAGTCTTGCTGCCGTTATTAAATGCAAAAATCAAGTTAGTCTCTACAATTGTACAATCAGTAATTATACCTAACAAGAATAACTGAGGGGTAAACTTTATCCTTTTTTAAAGAACATTTTGCATAATCCACCACATTTTTATCCAAAATGCTTTAACCTTTTTACAAGTCCACCATATATGGTAATATGTAGGATCGAGACAATCACATCTCCAGCATTTAGGTTGTAAATTCAAATACATACAGGCCAGTTTTTTTAGGATCTAGATGCCATCTATAAAACATCTTATAAAAGTTCTCTCTCAAATTCTGGGCTTGTGTGAATTTTACATTTCTTACCCATATCTTTTCCCATGTATCCAACATTATTGGTTCTTATTTAATTGTTGTGAGCTGTCCAAAGTCATTGGGAGTTTGGTAGCATATAGGTAATCCTCAATTTACAACCCATCATTTAATGACTGTTTGAACTTATTACCGATAACTTATTTCAACTTATCGCAAAAGGTACTTCTAGTTCCAAATTTATGGTACCTGCCCCATGCATGCACACACGCACACACCCACATGCACACACCCCACAGTTACATGGTTGCATTTTGGACACTCTCCAACCAGTCTGCATTTATGGCTGTTTGCAGTACCCATGGTCATGTGACTACAATCCAGGGGTGGGTTTCAGGCGGTTCACGGCGGTCCCCGTGAACCGGTTGGTCGGCGAACCTGGAAGTAAGTAACTTCCGGGAACGCCGAAGGATCCGCCCGCCCGCGTTTCTTTCCCGGTTTTGACGAGTTCTGCGCTTCCACGCATGCGCAGAACGCATACAGCGCCTGCGTGATCCTCCAGGAGCAGCTGGAGCATCGCACAGGCGCTAGTACGCATGCGTGCACTGTACGCGTGCACGAGGACACCGCCGGCCCCGTTCCAACCGAACCGGTTGGAACGGGGCGAGAAACCCATCCCTGCTACAATCGGTGACAATTTCCCCCAGAAATCAGCCTTTGCTTTCAGTTCCTGAAAAAACATGGTCAATATCGGAGATTGGTTTCATGTTGTGACTCACTTTACAACCATCACAATTTACAAGCATAATTGGGTTCACCGACAAAAGCGCGCCGACAAAAGCGCGCCGAGAAAACAGTGAGGTCGAAATCGCGCCCACAACAGCGTGCCAACAAAACCGTGCCATCAACAAACAACGCAAAAACAAGGTAATAACCCTAACCCCAACCCTAACCCTAATCCTAACCCCAACCCCAACCCCAACCCCAACCCTAACCCCAACCCTAACCCTAACCCCAACCCTAACCCTAATCCTAACCCTAACCCCAACCCCAACCCCAACCCTAACCCTTACCTTAACCCCAACCCTAACCCTAACCCTAACCCTAACCCTTACCTTAACCCCAACCCTAACCCTAACCCTAACCCTAACCCCAACCCCAACCCTAACCCTAACCCCAACCCCAACCCCAACCCTAACCCTAACCCTTACCTTAACCCCAACCCTAACCCTAACCCTAACCCCAACCCCAACCCTAACCCTTACCTTAACCCCAACCCTAACCCTAACCCTAACCCTAACCCCAACCCCAACCCCAACCCTAACCCTAACCCCAACCCCAACCCTAACCCTAACCCCAACCCCAACCCCAACCCTAACCCTAACCCTAACCCCAACCCCAACCCTAACCCTAACCCTAACCCTAACCCTAATCCTAACCCCAACCCCAACCCTAACCCTAACCCTAACCCTTACCTTAACCCCAACCCTAACCCTAACCCTTACCTTAACCCCAACCCTAACCCTAACCCTTACCTTAACCCCAACCCTAACCCTAACCCTAACCCTAACCCTAACCCCAACCCCAACCCTAACCCTAACCCTAACCCTTACCTTAACCCCAACCCTAACCCTAACCCTAACCCTAACCCTAACCCCAACCCCAACCCCAACCCTAACCCCAACCCTAACCCTAACCCTAACCCTAACCCTTACCTTAACCCTAATCACGCTTTTGTCAGCGTGCTGTTGTCGGCGCGCCGTTGTGGGCGCGATTTCGACCTTGCTGTTTTCTCGCCGCAGTTTTGTTGGCGCGCTTTTGTCATGCCCGCATTTGTCGGGTCACGCATAATTGTCAGGCTCAATTATGTCCATGAATTAAGGACTACTTATTCCAATGTAATAAATTATCATCATAATCTTCAGCCAATTTGTATGTTACTCTGTACTAGATACAGACTGTTCAGAAAGAAAGAAAAAGGCTCATAAGTGCTTGCTTTAATCATTACTAGCTTGAATCTCCAGTGGCTTAAGAGGACATGATAAATAACAGGGAAAGGAACATAGATAATACTATTCAATTGTTGGTCATCATGAGCCACTGAATTCGGGAGGAATTTGCTTTCAATCTGAGAAAGCCTAAACACAATTTTCTATGATCTTATACGCACGTACTTGAGATAAAATCCCACTGAAGCTGAACCTGAACTCGGAGTTTAAATAAACATGCAAGAGAATCACCAAAACCAAGATGAGAACAACAAATTAATCTCAAAGTAAACATCACACATGCTTAGTTTCTTATATTTATAATTGCAGTAGTTGGAAACTATTTCATCTCAGTTTAAATATCATGATGGTTTGTTTAATCACAACAAAAGGAAGGTTCACGCATCCAGCAGATTGTTACAATACTGTATTATCTTACTAGAGCCGAGGTGGCTCAGTGGTTAGGGTGCAGTACTGCAGGCCACTTCAGCTGACTGCTATCTGCAGTTCGGCGGTTCAAATCTCACCCGCTCAAGGTTGACTCAGCCTTCCATCCTTCCGAGGTGGGTGAAATGAGGACCCAGACTGTGGGGGCAATATGCTGACTCTGTAAACCGCTTATGTTGAGAGGGCTGAAAGCCCTATGAAGCAGTATATAAGTCAAACTGCTATTGCTACTTTTGGATGGATCTATTTCCTTTCCTCACTGTTAGATCTTACAGCACCTAAGTATAATGCCGCATGGATTAATGCCAACTCTAAAACATTGCTTGTGCATATTTGTAGGAATTTAGATGATTCTTAGATTGGAATGGATAATAATTATTAAGAAAGTATATGCATGTATGGGTATTGCGTTTAAATTATGTAACATTTGAAATGTGAAATGGGTAAATAACTCCCACTGATAGATACTATAGAGCAGGGCTGTCAAACTCGGGGTCCGTGGGCTGGATGCATCACGCACTGGCCATACCCACATCCAGTTTAGCGAAGAGGAAAAAATGCCCTGATAGGTCATGTGACGACGCCATGATGGCGCAAGTTTGACACCCCGCTATAGAGAAAGCCTGCCTAGTATTAATCTCCATAGACACAGGGTTGAATTATTGGGATCATTATTTGCTGAAGAAAATGAAAACTTAATTTATTTTTTTACCAGGTATATAACAAGTAAATATTTACCAAACACATATGTACACACACACACACACAAATTGAAAAGAAGTAATAGCCTTTTATCTACTTTGACTCAAACATTTACAGAGAAGGTGTCTGTATCTGCAACTTGGGAGAAGGACTGACAGATCTAGCGAAATATTAAAATACAGCAATAATTACATTGACCACATAGGTAGAACTACAAATTTCCCAGCTGCAAAAAATGGCAGTGAAAGCTGGAAAAAAAATATTAACCTCCTATTTAGTGCTTACGGGCAGCTGCCTGACTTTGTTTTATCTAATTTTATACGATTGAAAGAAATGTCCTTCTGGGTTCGGCTCCAAGTGGGGAAAAAAGACACCGGAAACATGGACGCTGCTTGGAAAGATGGTTTAATGGTGGACAGGATCACATGGCTTGAGTTCCTGAACAGAAAAGGGGGATCACATGTTTCCAGATGTTGGGTGAAGAAGAAAGGAAGGAAAAGAAAGGGCTTGCTGGGTTTTTTAAAATATTTTTTGTTCACCCCCCACCTGTTTCCTGTTCCTGTGTACGAAATGTATTCTGATTGGTTGTCAGACTCCCATAGGGCCATGCAGGAGCAACTCTCTAGGCTGTTTTGATTCAAAGTTTGGTTGAGCATTGCTTCTTCCTAAGTGCCCTGTGGTGAGATGGGTAAAGGGCTAATATGATCATGCCTTAATCCCATCATCTTGGAGCTGGAGAGGAAGATCTTTGTTATGTAGAATAGACTGGCTCCTTTTTTAAATGGCCCATTGACAAAGGTGAGGACAAAGGTAAGAGCCGAGGTGGCGCAGTGGTTAGAGTGCAGCACTGCAGGCCACTTCAGCTGACTGCTAACTGCAGTTCGGCGGTTCAAATCTCACCGGCTCAAGGTTGACTCAGCCTTCCATCCTTCCGAGGTGGGTGAAATGAGGACCCAGACTGTAGGGGCGATATGCTGACTCTGTAAACCGCTTAGAGAGGGCTGAAAGCCCTATGAAGCGGTATATAAGTCTAACTGCTATTGCTGTTGCTATTAAGAGTGAGTCTGCTTCCTGCCTAAAAAACATGCTTATCAATTTCTGATCCAGGGAAATATAATATTCTGCCTTTTCAATATTTTCCAGTTTATTTCCTTTTTCTAGGAGAAGGGTGGGTATTCCTACAATACCTTGGATCACAAAATAACAGTTTGAAGGGACCTTGGAAGTCTGACGTGCTCAAGGAGGAGACGTCATTTGGGACAGATAAAATGAGATAAAACAAGGTCAGACAGCTCCCCACAAGGACTAGATACGAGGCTAAAACTGTTGATATTTTGGACACACAGCGCCTAGACAAGCCTCACTGGCGACATCCTTGATGCCTGGAAGTGATGAAAGAAATGTCCTTCTGGGTTTGGCTCCAAGTGGGGGAAAAGACACTGGAGAGATGGAGGCTGCTTGGAAAGATGGTTTATTGGTGGACAGGGCCACATGGCTTGAGCCCCGAACAGAAAAGGGGATCACATGCTTCAATGTTGGTGGAGAAGAGAAGGGGGGGCTGAGGGAGGGGCTTGCTAGGCTTTTTATAACCTGTTTAGTCCCACCTCTCTCTTTCCTGTTCCTGTGTAAGAAATGTATTCTGATTGGTTGTCAGACTCCTATGGGGCCATGCGGGGGCAACTCTCTAGGCTGCGTTTTGAATCCAGGTTTGGTTGAGTTCTCAGACGCCATGTGGTCAGTTAGGGCCAATAGTATCATGCTTTAATCCCATCTCCCCTGCAGCTGAAGGGGAGAAGTCTTTATTATGTAAAGTGGACTAGCTTGGCCTTCTTAATGGCCCATTGACAAAGTGGGGATGGGCGGGAAGCTACAGGCAGCTATCCTGTCTTTTAAAACACGTTTCTTCCTTTTCACCTCCAGAGAAATATTCTGCCTTTTCAATATTTCCTAGGATATTTCATTTTTTGGGGGGGAGAGGGCTGGGTGATAACTTCCTACAGAAGAAGGCAGCCAAGGAA
The DNA here is from genome assembly GCF_009769535.1 of Thamnophis elegans. Classification (NCBI taxonomy): domain Eukaryota; kingdom Metazoa; phylum Chordata; class Lepidosauria; order Squamata; family Natricidae; genus Thamnophis; species Thamnophis elegans. Next base: position 6,485,106 of record NC_045544.1, read on the forward strand.
AGGTTAGCAAAACTGGGTTCATACAACCCACAACAACCTATATAACAGTTTACATTGACTCAAGGAAACAGTTATGGGATTGTTGTAAAATCTTGGTGGAATGGCGTACTGGCAACCCCGGCCTCTATCTAATTTTGTAACAGTAGTTGCAGGTGAGAGTTAGAATTATCTGAAACACATCAAACAGGTATCAACCAGCAGAAAATGCGTGCCTTCATTGTGGGTTGTGGGTCTTCCATCACTGGAGGCTTTTAAAAAGAGACTTAACACCTATTTGTTTGAAATGCCATTGGCAACTTTAAGACCTGTGGACTTCAACTCCCAGAGTTCCTCAGCCAGCAAAGCTGGCTGAGGAACTCTGGGAGTTGAAGTCCACAGGTCTTAAAAGTAGCCAAGGTTGGAGACTACTGTGCAGAAAGACCTTGGGGAGCTATTCCAAAACGTGAACCAGAAAAGGACGAAAATTGCAACATCCAAAGCCTCTGAGTTTGATCGCTTTCCACAATTTTCAGAATTATTTGGGGGATTGTTTGATTTCAACGGACGGTTAGTCCTCCGGCAGCCGCTTTAAAGTTAGAAACCGGAAGTCCGGGCTGCGTGAGACGCTCCCGTATTTTATCTCTATGGTAGTTTTACAAGCGCCCCAAACTGACGGCTCGAAAATGAGAGAGACTCATCTCAAAACACAGGGAGCCCCGCCTCCCCCTCCTCCCCTCCCACCCCGGCACTACTTCCGGCTACATCTCTCCTGTCAAGCGATTGGCAGCCTTCCCCCCCCCCCCCGCACCCCCGGCTCTCTTCCCGCCCCTTTGAAACGACACATGTGGAAGAAGGCGAGGGCGTTGTCATGGCAACTCCCTAGAAGCAGGCGGAGGAGCCAATCGGGAGGGACGTTTGAACGGAGGAGAGGAGATGACGTCACGAGGAGGGCTGGGCGTGTACTGATTTCGCGCGGGAGATTTTAGTCGGCTGGTCGGTGAGTAGTTTTTTTTTTTTGAATGGATCCCCCCCTCTTGTTTAGGCGATGACGTCACACCGTTTGTGATCCTACACGCGCTTTACTCCTTACTTAGTCTGACCGAATTCTGTAATGCTTTCTTTGATACAAAGTCCGAAGCGTCTGCGAAGAAACCATATAAGTCAGTGGTGGGTTTCAAGTTTTTTTTAGAACCTCTTCTGTAGGTGTGGCCTGCTTTGTGGGAGTGGCTTGCTGGCCATGTGACTGGGTGGGAGTGGCTTGCCGGCCATGTGACTGGGTGGGAGTGGCTTGCCGGCCATGTGACTGGGTGGGAGTGGCTTGCCGGCCATGTGACTGGGTGGGAGTGACTTGCCAGCCATGTGACTGGGTGGGAGTGGCTTGCCGGCCATGTGACTGGGTGGGAGTGACTTGCCAGCCATGTGACTGGGTGGGAGTGGCTTGCCAGCCATGTGACTGGGTGGGAGCGGCTTGCCCGCCATGTGACTGGGTGGTTCTGACCATATGACTGGGTGGGAGTGGCTTGCCAGCCATGTGACTGGGTGGGAGTGGCTTGCCAGCCATGTGACTGAGTGGAAGTGGCTTGCCAGCCATGTGACTGGGTGGGAGTGGCTTGCCAGCCATGTGACTCGGTGGGAGTTGCTTGCTGGCCATGTGACTGGGTGGGAGTGGCTTGCCGGCCATGTGACTGGGTGGGCACGGCCAACTTGTAAAATGTGGTGAAACTCACTTAACAACGCTTTTGCTTAGCAACCAAAATGTTGGCTCAGGAACTCTGGCATTTGAAGCAGGCAAGTCTTAAAGCTGTCAAGTTACAAGACCCTCGAACCCCTAACCCTTTAGAAAACAAAAACCCCAGGGGTGCTCAAACTTGACAGCTTTAAGACTTCTGGACTTCAACTCCCAGAATTCCTCCTCCAGTTATGTTGGCTCAGGAACTCTGGCATTGGAGCACGCAAGTCAAAGCTGTCAAGTTACAAAACCCTTGCACCCCTAACCCTTTAGGGAAAAAAAAACCCAGGGGTGTTCAAACTTGAGAGCTTTAAGACTTGTGGACTTCAGCTCCCAGAATTCCTCCTCCAGTCATGTTGGCTCAGGAACTCTGGCCTTGAAGTGTGCAAGTCTTAAAGCTGTCAAGTTACAAGACCCTTGGACCCCTAACCCTTTAGAACCCCCCCCCCCCGCCGCAGTGGTGTTCAAACTTGACAGCTTTAAGACTTGTGGACTTCAACTCCCAGAATTCCTCCTCTGGCTCTTCATCTTGATGTGCGGATGGACGGACGGACGGGGGGTAGGGAGCTGGAACCGGTTCTAAACGACACTGTAGATTTGTGGAACCTCTTCTATAGAAGAGGTTAGAACTGGCAGGAACCCACCCCTGATATAAGTTTATATAAGTATATAAGTGTATACTTATACCTGCTTAGTATATACTTACACCACTGGCGGGTTTCCATTTTTTTTTTACTACCGCTTTGCTCGTGCGTGTGCAACTCTTCTTTGTGTGCACAGAAGCGTCCAGGCAGGTGAGCGGAGCCTCCCGCCGCTGTCACTACTGGTTCACCCGATCCGGGCTGAACTGGGAGCAGCCCATCTCTGACTTATACCTGCTTACACTTATATGTTTATGTGTTATATTCATATACTTATACTTGTTTTCTCATACATGCTTGACCGAACAAATGAAAATAAACGAAACCACCAAGCTCAGAGAGCACCAGGGACGACACACACACCCACACAGCTCAAACCTGAGCTACAAATTAATACAGGTGGTCCTCGGCTTGCAACAGTTCATTTAGCGGCCATTCAAAATTAAAATGGCGCTGAAAAAAGTGACTTACGACCATTTTTCACACACCCCCATCCATCCCCATGGCCACTGGCCAAAATTCAAATGGGAACTGACCGATTCGTATTTATGACGGTTGCATTGTCCTGGAGTCATGCAGTTGCCTTTTGCCACCTTCCGACAAGAAAAGTTAACGGGGAAGCCAGATTCATTCAACAACCAGGTTACTAATTTAACAAATGCAGGGATTCACTTAACAACTGTGGCAAGAAAGGTCATAAAATGGGGCAAATCTCACTTAACAAATGCCTCGCTTGGTAACAAAAATTTTGGGCTAACTTGTCATAATTCAAGGAGTACCTGTATTTTCCTCTATGGGCTATCTGCCTCTCTTCAGATCTTCGGGGACCATAATTCCAGTGAGGCCTCCTTCCAACAGATACAAAAACTATTAACTTCGGCAACATGATTCCGTCTCCTTCTGAAATGCATCTGCAACATTTGTACTCTACTAGATTAGAGAATCCACTCTATTGTGGATTAGTTTACAGTTCAATACATTGTGTGGAATCACTTGGTTAAATGCGAAGCAATGGATTATTTATCCATGTCTGGCCATGTTTGGCCAATACAGATAATATGGTAATACAGGTGACTATTAATTTAGCAAATCATATTTGTTTTAGTCTTTTTTTTTAAAATATATTTTTATTAGTAAAAGAAAAATACAACAACCAATAGCTGGTAAAAGACAATACAACATCCACTGTTTTGCTTTACATTTGACTGCATTTCAAGACATTCCCATAATATCAAAATTGTTTGTAGAATTTTAAAAGAATTCTAGAGACGAGGTTCGGGGTAGAAAAATAAAGTTCCTTTTTATTTTCCAAAAATCAGAGTTAATTTGAAAACGGTTTGCAAAGCGTTGGTGGGTCTCACCCTGACTTCACCTGAGTCACAAAGGAGAGCCACACCAAATTCGAAAGTGAAACAGTAGTTATACCCTCCCTAACTCCTCCTACTCCTGGTCAGCTAGCCTGACGAGGGTGGTTACAGACCAATCAGAGACAATAATTACCCTATCTTTTACCTTATTTGGAAATACAATTTTTAACCAATTAGCCCTTGGCATCCTTCTGGCCAATCAAGCAATCACATTTTTCCCGCTCAATTCATAGCCACTCCCTTTACAATTCATTGTTCTCCTCTCAAGCATTTACATATTCTTTCCCTCCGCCATTACCACATGGTATAGCTCCCCCTAGTGGGCTATTTCAGTAAAATATAAACACTTTATATTATTTTATTACTCCAATTCCCCCATTTCTTATTTGGTGATTTGTTTAATATTTTCTTTTATTTCTTTCAATCTTTCTTTCTCAGTTTCAGTATTTTTCATAGGGTGTAGAGTGTCCATACTTTCCAACAGGTGTATTTGGTTACCAATTTCCTTTAGTACCATCATTGTTTTCTCTGTTTGTTGGGCCTGCATAATACTTTTCACAGTTGTGATTACTAAGTTTCTTATTACCGGGATTAGACATGGCAACAACATTAATCCAATAAAAATTACACCCACCATAAATAAGGCTTGCTTCCAGTTTCTGAAAATGTCCCCTAGGAACCCTCCTTCATCTAACAGGCCAGTCCAGGTTTGTGAACCACATTTTCGGAAGGCTATCATATCCATTGCTCTACATACATCTAATGAAAGCTCCCATTTTTCTTCTTTTCTTCTTCTTCTTGACCACCGTATGATTAAGATATTTTAGTAATGCTGCCCCAGGTTGTCCACTAATAATTCCCAGTCCAACCCACAGGGTCACATTATACCTTGTGAGTAGGCCTGGGTTATGGCAAGTAATGCTCTGTTCTTTCTTTTTCCATGGGGGTTTAAGGGATAGGCTGGTTGATGACTCCGAGCAGGTTCCCACAATACTTTACACAACCCCTTCCTGGTTGTAAATACTGACTCCTAGTATTATCACATAGAAAGTGGAGATTCTCAGTGCCTTCCCCTTCCGTGCCACAACCACTGAACCACAAGGCCTTCCCTATCCAATAGCACCTTGAGTCTCCCCTGGTTGCATTTTCACACATCTGGGTGATTCCACTCATCCACTCTCTACTTTGATTTTTACAAGTCCAAGCTGGATCTCTCTGAGTTTGCCTTGGTGTTACCTCCAGAGTCAGATTACATCCATATTGGGCAGTTTTCCAGTATTGGAACTCTCCCTTTCGATGTCCCCCACTTTTCGAACAGATCACCATACCAACGGCTCTATTCTTTCTCCGCAGGGAGCGTCTCCTAATAGCTGAAGCAGTCAGCATCCACGAGGGGATAGGAGGAAATTCGAAAGAACTTGGGGAGACCACTAAAGAGCTTGTGTTTAAATAGTCTTTCTCCTCCCACATTGTACAAGTATATCTTCCTACAGTCTCTCGGTTTATTTGCAAATATAGAGTGGTTTGACACTTACCCCCTCTCTTTTGTGTTACCACTATCCAACTTTCCTCCTGACCTACTTGTTGCCAGTTTGGTTGTAACTTAGATTCATACCACCAAATTTTGGGTTCAAAGATCCAATTCATGGGAAAACACTCACTCTCCTTGTCATTATAACACCAAATTTGTGTCCAAGTTCCATCAGGTTCAAAGATTCTAGGCGGTTCAATCCATAATTCTCCCCCAACCGCCACTAGGGTTATATTCAAAAGGATATAAGTCACTGTTTTTTTTTTGTTTTTTTTTTTTTTTAAACACCAGTTTCAATGGTTCTTTTTGAAAGGCTTTCCATGTTTCCGACTCCTCCAAGTTGGCTCTCTTCGCTCTGGTGTAACGGGTCCAGCCTTTTTCTTTCGTCCGGATGGCAGTGTCTGTGGTCAGCAACACCAGGAATGGTCCATCCCACTTTGGCTTTAGGGAATCGTCCTTCCAAGTCTTTATCCACACCTGGTCTCCCACTTCAATGGAATGTACTTTGAAGCTCAATGGAGGAGTCTGTATTAAATAGCCCGCTTTTCTGAAAGAATCAAAAGTCTGGGACAGTATTTGCAAGTATTGTATCAACCCTTTGTCTTTACTAGGTAAATTCCTCATTCGTATCCCAGCATTCCTTAGTGGCATTCCAAATAACATTTCATAAGGTGAAACTCCCACATCCCTCCTGGGTTGTGTTCTTATTCTAAATAAAGCTATCGGCAAAGCTTTTGTCCAATTCATCCCTGTCTCCAAATACAATTTCGTCAGCATTGTTTTAATCTTTCCATTCATATTTTCCACCTTCCCACTAGAGGGCGGATGCCACAGGCTATGCAGGTCCCACTTAATTCCCAATACATTAGCAATTCCTTGAGTAATCTTCCCCGTGAAATGTCTTCCCTGATCACTATCGATTCTCTGAACCACTCCATATCTTGGTATAATATGCTCTAAGATTAATCTGACAACAGTTCTAGCAGTTTCATCAAAACATGGGTAGGCTTCCACCCACCCCGTTAAATGATCTATAATAACCAACAAATATTTATATCTTCCCACCTGTGGCATTTCAGTAAAGTCTATTTGTATATTTTGAAAAGGATAAAGCGCTAAAGGCCTCCCTCCTCTTTGTTTTTCCCTTAATTGGTTTTGATTTACCCTCTGACAAATTATACATTTTTGGGTCACTTGTTGCGCGGCAGTATAAACTTTTATTCCTGCATACTTCTTTAGTACTTCATCAATCAAAGCTTGAGTTCCCCAATGGCTCCCCTCATGTAATCTCTCAAAGATTTGTCTCATTAGGGGGTAATTGAGGATTTGTCTCCCATCTGGTAACCACCATTTCCCCTCTTCATCCTTCTTTCCCCCCATTTGTTTAATTTTATTCTCCTCCTTCTCATTAAAAATTGGTATTTCTTTCACTTCATACACATGGGGAATCATAATTTTGATTTGTTCAACAACTTCATTCATACCAGCTTCTTTAGCTTCCTGGTCTGCCAACCTGTTTCCCTTCTTCTCAACCTCATCTCCCTTTTCTGCAATTTCTTGGCGATGTCTGGCCACGCCTTAGTTACAAACTGAATTTTAACTATCTGCACATCTCATTCTTCCTCTAAACCCAACACTTCCTCTTCCTCTCTTCTCTCTCTGTTTCTCTCATCCTCTATCTCTTTGTTTCTGTTCACTTTCTTTTTCTTTCTTTTCCATTCTTCTCTCTCATCTAGGCTGTGATGAGTTCTCAGATACCTTGTGGTCAGTTGAGTAATATCCCTTCCCCCTACAGCTGCAGTGAGGAGAAGTCTTATTATGTAAAGTGAGCTAGCCGGGCCATCTTAATGGCCCATTAGCTGGGGGTGGGCAGAAAGCTATAGGCAACAATTCTGTCCTCTGTCTCTTTCTGTCTCTTTCACTCTTTTTCTTTCTCCCTCTCTCCCACTCTTTTATCACTTTCTCGTTACTCTCTACTGTCCAACCTGTCCCCATACTTATCTTTGATTAATCATGTTTGCAATAACTCACCTACTTCCCTAAATAGGCGCAATTCCCTCATTTGTTCACCCAAACACATACATACACTCTCTCCCCACCTCTCCTGTTTTCCTCCAAAGAATGACTCAGGGGGAAAAGAGGGGGGGGATTCACGCAGGTGATCACAGGTCTTTGGATCTCTTCAGTTATCACTTTCGGGGACATATACATTCATACTGTAATCATGCTTGCTCATGCCAACCAATCATTATAATTATTTCGGGAAGCTTTTTCACAAGCCACCAAGCTTCATTTTATTTATTAGAGGATCTCACCCTCCTTTCAGGTTTGGAAATGATAACACACAAGCATACATGCATATACCATTAAACAATCTTGCAGCTTACTGTTTCTTTATAGTACATTCATATCAACTTTTACCATGACATACATTTGCACTGCAATCAGGCTGCTTGTTTAGATTAATTTCACATACAAAAATATCCCATTTCATTCTTCTTTCATACAAAGCAATTATTATAATTATTTCAGGGAGCTGTACATAAGCCAATGAGCTCCATTTTCTATTATTAAGAAGTCTCAACTTCCCTCCAGGTCTGAAAATGATTACACACACACATGCACACATACCATGAAACAACACTTTCAGGCCTGGGGGAGGTCCTGTCACTTTAAATCTTCAAATTTCTTTCCTTGGAGAACTTATGGCTCATTCTCCAAGCAGCTGAGAAACTCAGAGAGAGCAGTTTAAATCCTAACTACTCTCCCTTCCCCCATAGCTTCAAGCCCAAGCTGAGAAGCTTATTTATTCTGCTAGTTTGGTTAAACATATCACAATCAATTCAACGCCATTCAATTCTACATGTTATTAGTATAGATTCACATCTAAGAAATTTTTTTTTTTTTTTTTTAACAGACATTACATCAAATTAATCAAGTCCAATTACCTAGGTCTTCCCATTCAGTCAGGCTTTACCTTATTATCTGCTAACTTTCTTACTTTTGCTCGAAGTTACACCCATTGTTCTATCTCTTTAAGCACTAAATTGTTAATACCTGTCTCTGCCCTGGGGTGTTCCATTTCTATCTTGATCTCCCAGCAACGCTGGCATAATTTTAAAGGTCAAGATTTATAGAGACAATGTATAGGGATGTTTGTCCACACATTGCTTGGCCAGGGTTCTAGATTGGACCTCCCAGCTGAGCGCTGGCATAGTTTTAAAGGTCCAAACTCTTAGCTCTCCCAGCAGAACGCTGGCATAGTTTTAAAGAGCAAGATATATAGATATTTTATTAACACATCATTTGCATCTGGGTGGGGCTCAGCTCTACTTTTCTTTTAAAAGACAACTATTAACAGCTTTCTAACATGTCCCTGTGGACTTCTTAATCGCTTTGGGGAAGAAACTCAGGTAGAACTTCTCTTCAGTTCACCTGATGGTGGCCAGTTCCTGAGTTTGTTACAACTTGATGGACTAAGCTTATAACCCTAGGATCCAGAGTTCCCTCTGGGGGCCATCCTACACCAAAAGTGGGCCATTCTGACTCACAAAATATTTTTAAATTAGCCTGGGTTGCTGGGGGGTCCCCATAATCCCCATTATATGCCTTCTTAAAATTCTTCAACATACACTGGAGGGGTGTTCTCAGGACACTACCTCCTCCTCCCTGTTTACATAAACCTTTTGTGCTTCTCTTAACAGAACCTTCATAGCTTCCGTGGTCCAATTTTCCCTCTTCTGTAATTTCTTAGCAATATCCGGCCAGGCTTTGGTAACAAACTGGATTTTCACCAATTGGATATTTAGAGCATTGTCCGGATCCACCCCAGCATATTTCCGCATTCCGTCTTTAAGACGCTGCAAATCTATCGCCGGGTCCTCATCTTTCCCTTGATTTATATTTACTGCTTTGGTCATGTTTTGTGCTTGTGGAATAGCTTCTTTCATTCCTTTTATGATTATTGATCTCAAATCCATCATATTCTGTCTTCCCTCTGCATCATTATTATTCCAATTTGGCCTTACTAATGGGTATTTAATGTCCTCTCTGATTTGATTTCCTTGTACTCCCGGATTCTCCCTTTCCCAAATTGCCATTGCAGCTGTCCTAATTAAATTTCTTTCCTCTGGGCTAAACAAAGTTCTCATTATATTTTGCATTTCATCCCAGGTGTAAACGTTAGGTCCTAATAGGGCATCCAACTGATCGCTTACGGTCAGGGGATCTTCAACAAAACTTTTCATTTCTTTCTTAAATGCCCGTACTTCGGATGATCGCAAGGGTTCATGTACATATGTTATGATCGGAATCCCATTGGGATCATTTCCGTTCAGGGTTTCCCTTAAAGGGAATTGCTTAATTTGTTCTCCTTCTTGTGTGGAATCCAAAGGAGGCTGTCTAATTAGTTCCTCTTCCTCCATCTGCCTTGTTAAATCTTTCCTCACGTTTGCTAGCTCATTTCCCCTACAAACCTCCCTTTTGTTTCACGTAATCATACAGATTACAGCATTGAAAGTAATTTTACAGCGCCATCTTGTGGCCACTCAACATTATTATCTTTCCACTATATAAAACAACATAAATTAACCATATCTTCTTTGTTCAACCCCAACCTCAAAATCTCCCGGTTATAGGGCGGGGATCCCCATCCAGCCAATATTCTGCCCAAAGGGCCATTTGGATTGATTTTAAGTTTGGGATTACTTCTTATTTTCTTTACACACTTCATTTTTGGTTTAATTGAACTTCCACCACCCATCTTCCCGATTGATGGCTAACCTTTCTCCCGAGTATGTGTTCCTATGTCCCTCTCAACAACCCTTCCAAACTCACACGTCACCGTCCCCGGACATTCAACAATATCCCCTTCACTCACTCCGTCCTGCAGGTCCCCCAGGACCCCTCAAAAGGACTTCTTCCCAGCCCCCGTTGTTGATTCTCACCACACAACTCTAACCGTGACCGCCCTGGGGTCTTGTTCTGGTGCCTTTTACCAGGTACTCACTCAGGGTTCTGTGCACAGATGTTTCCCGGTCGATCTCCAAGCCGTCTTTTCCTCTTTATTCAACCTCTTTCCCTTTATTCAACTCCCCCTACTACTCGTCTATCGCACAATTTTTACGGGCTTCCAAGAGCTCCGCAGTTCTCTAGGTAGTTCCCCCTCCTCTCAAATTCGGAGAGGGGTGCACCCAAGGGAGACCCCCCTAGAGCCCAGCAAGAGATTGAATCCCGGACGAGCCCCCAATTTGTTTGTAGAATTTTAAAAGAATTCTAGAGACGAGGTTCGGGGTAGAAAAATAAAGTTCCTTTTTATTTTCCAAAAATCAGAGTTAATTTGAAAACGGTTTGCAAAGCGTTGGTGGGTCTCACCCTGACTTCACCTGAGTCACAAAGGAGAGCCACACCAAATTCGAAAGTGAAACAGTAGTTATACCCTCCCTAACTCCTCCTACTCCTGGTCAGCTAGCCTGACGAGGGTGGTTACAGACCAATCAGAGACAATAATTACCCTATCTTTTACCTTATTTGGAAATACAATTTTTAACCAATTAGCCCTTGGCATCCTTCTGGCCAATCAAGCAATCACATTTTTCCCGCTCAATTCATAGCCACTCCCTTTACAATTCATTGTTCTCCTCTCAAGCATTTACATATTCTTTCCCTCCGCCATTACCACATGGTATAGCTCCCCCTAGTGGGCTATTTCAGTAAAATATAAACACTTTATATTATTTTATTACTCCAAAAATCATTATAGACATGAAAGGTTAGGTATCTTCTTCCCTCCCTCCCTCTTTCCTTCCCTTGTTTCTTCTTTCCCACTCCCCTTCCTTCCCTCCCTCCTTCTCTCCTTCCCTCCTTCCTTCCCTCCTTTCTTTTCCTTTCCTCCTTTCCTTCCCCTTCCCTTTCCTCTCTTCATCCCCCCCTCCTTCTCTCATACCTTCCCTCCCTCCTTTCCTCCTTCCCTCCTTCCTTTCTCTTCTCTTAAGTTCCCTCCTTTCTTCCCTCCTTCCCTCCTTCCTATCTACTCTCCTTCTCTCCTTCCTTCCCTCCCTCTTTCCCTCCTTGCTTCCCTACCTTCTTCCCTCCCTCCTTCCTATCCCACTTTCTTCTCTTTCTTCTCTCCTTCCTTCTTTCCACCACTCCCTTCCCTTCTCTCCTTTCTTTTCCTCCTTTTTAACCTTAGTCATAGGTCTCCAGGCATTTAAGGTCAGATGTGGTTTGCAGGCTTCATTCTTTTCTTTTTTTTTTTGAAACTTTTTATTATTTATTTTTGAATACGCACAAACCAACACAACGCAAAGAATCCTCTTTCTTTACATACTATAGAAAGTGTGTCAATTGGTTACAACTTTTGCCAAAAGCACCAAAACCTGGTTCAATGACCGTGGGATTACTGTGCTTGATTGGCCTCCCCATTCTTATTCCATACTCTGGGTCCTTGGTTTCCAAATGAGATGCAAAAGTTGCTCTCATCAGAAAAGAGGACTTTGGACCACTGAGCAACAAGACTTTGGACCACTGTGCTTCATTAAGACCAGGGTCAACGCAGCCGTCTACCAGGAGATTTTGGAGCACTTCATGCTTCCTTCTGCAGACGAGATTTATGGGGATGCTGACTTCATTTTCCAGCTGCCCACACTGCCAAAAGCACCAGAACCTGGTTCAATGACTGTGGGATTATTGTGCTTCGTTGGCCAGCAAACTCGCCTGATCTGAACCCCATAGAGAATCTATGGGGCATTGCCAAGAGAAAGATGAGAGACATGAGACCGAACAATGCAGAAGACCTAAGGGTCGCTATTGAAGCATCCTGGTCTTCCATAACCCCTCAGCAGTGCCACAGGCTGATAGCTTCCATGCCACGCCGCATTGAGGCAGTAATTGCTGCAAAAGGGGCCCAAACCAAGTACTGAGTACATATGCATGCTTATACTTTTCAGAGGTCCGATATTGTTCTATGTACAATCCTTGTTTTATTGATTGCATGTAATATTCTAATTTTCTGAGATGGTGGATTTGGGGTTTTCATGAGCTGCATGCCATAATCATCACAATTGTGACAAATCACAGCTTGAACTATCTTGCTTTGCCTGTAATGAGTCTTATCTCATATATTAGTTTCACCTTTTAAGTTGCATTACTGAAATAAATGAACTTCTGCACGATATTCTAATTTTTCGAGTTTCACCTGTATGAGAGATACAGGGTTCATTCTTGTTGCTCCTTTTATATTGAGCATTTAGTTGCTGGTTAAGGAATAAAAGGAATGTAGGATTTTTGCTGTAAAAACTTAGGAGGAACTTAGCCTCAATCCACTTTTATTAAAGTATTTGTGGGTAGGACTCTAACCTCCTCTTGTCTATATTTTCCCTTTGAGGGCAGCAAAGAGATTTTGAATGGATGCTGTTCATTTTACTGTACAATAAATATGTCCTCAAGTTGAGTTCATTTCCTGGTGACTGTTTCATGCCATTTCCTTGCCAGTGGCCTGATTTTTACAAAACGTAAAATTTGAATTGCTCTTAAAATTATGTAGCTGTGTTTGGGGAGAAAATCATAACATCAAATGCATGTAACCTAGTCTAGAAGCAACCTGATCCCAGAATAAAACTTGCATTCTTATATAATATATGTAATGAATATTCTGACTCATGTTTATCTTTTTCTGTCTTGTTGTTGATTCCATGTCTTATTAAAGTTTTGCAACATTCTTTATAGGTCTATGTGGAAAAAATGCAGTTTTCTTCAAGACGGGGAGCTTTGAAATTGGGGGATAAACAAGAGTCATATCCTCTTAGTGTCCAGTTCTATCTGCAGCCCCCTACTGAAAATATTTCTCTGATGGAGTTCGAAAGTTTTGCAGTTGATAGATTAAAATGTGAGTATATAGAGTATATAACACAAAATAGTTTTTTTCCCCCATTATATGTAGCTTTTCAGAAGGATCCAAGTTCATATTTTGGTGGAATTGCATATTTCTTCATCTTTTTTCATAGTTACAGAACTAATACATTTTGAATTCTGTTTGATAGGATAGCATTCACAATACAGTAGAACCTCTGGTTACAACTATAATTCGTTCCATAACTTTGGTCGCAAACTGATTTTACCATAACCCGAACCTAATTTTGGAAATTTGGTGGTTAGAAAAAAAAATGGCTCGGAAGGGGAAATCAACTGCGGAAAAAAAAAAGTGAAATATTGGTCAGAACCCGATTTGGTCGTAGGTCAGACGCATTTGTGACCAGAGGTTCTACTGCGCATGTGATTACTATAATCTGGTTCTTAAATTTTCAGCTACTGTATGTTTTTTTATCTCTTCTCCATTGTCATATTTCAACACTCTTGTCTGTTTTTTGCAGTACTCAAAGCAGTTGAGAACTTGGGTGTGAGTTATGTGAAAGGTTGTGACTTTTACCAAGAAAAGCTAGAGTCGGAACTTAAGCACCTTAAATTTCCATATTATGTAAGTAGAAGTAAATAATATGCCCCTGATGCTTGGCACCCAGAATAAAATAAAATACCATCTGATGAGAGATCCAATTTCAATGGGTCTTGGATGTAATTTGTAATGGTCTTGTAATGTAATGGGTCTTGGATGTGATTTTCACCTTTGAATTTGGCATTTCCTCCTGCACTTCCAAGTGATTATTGTGTACCTGGTTCCAATTACTTTTGATTGCCCTTGTAATAAACCCTGCAATTAGCCCTGTTATGGCCTGCATAAATGACTGGCTTTTTAACGTTCCATGTAGCAAAGTGTTACGGTCAGTGGAATACAAAATTGTAGAAAAGAAAAGGTAGATTGGGGTTATGCTATCCTTTTCCCTTCATCCATTATTACATCAGTGGTGGGATTCAGCCAGTTTGCACCTATTCGGGAGAACCGGTTGGTAACTTTCTACGCAGTTCGGAGAAATGGTTGTTGGAAGAAATCTCATTTTGGGTTTTTCCCACTTTGCAGGGCTAATTCTGTACGGAAGGCAGGAAGGAAACATTCTGGTGTTGTTTCCAGCCTAACCTTTATTGCCCTGCTTACAGAAACTGCCTCTCTGGTTAACCCTTATTACATTGTAACACTGAAGGCGAAGCGCCCATCGACCTGAGTGACGTTGAGTTGGCCACGCCCTCCCGGTCACATGACCACCAAGCCCCACCTATCCTGCTGATCATTAGGGCAGAGAACCGGTTGTTTAATTATTTGAATCCCACCGCTGCATTACATCCTTGCTTGGTAGACCCCTGAACTACCCAAAATACTTTTCCAGAGAGTTCGGGTGATAGACAAACAGGACGATCGCTGTGTGTTGTGTCTACAATATGGTGGTTGGCGTAATTGGCCCAACTTAGACAAAAGTGTCGTATGAAAGTTTTTTCCCCCCCAATTGCAATTAATAAAATACAACTTAAACTGTCTTGTACCTTGATTCTCTTAAAAAAGAATGCTTTGAAGGGAGGAAGTTGCAGGAGATTGGAAATATATGAGGGAAGAGGAAAACTATAATTATCTAAGCTTAGCTTCTGTTCATGGGGATGTTACCATTCACTAATATATAGTATGCTACGCTGGATGTGATGCACGTTTTGTTTATTGCTGTATTCTTTTCTAACTAGGCTTTGATTGAAGATGATTATGATGCAAGGAGAAAAGATCATATTTCTCATTTTATACTGCGCCTTGCCTACTGCCAATCGTAAGTACTTTTTTTCCAGTTATGATAAGATCCAGTTGTTAAAACCTATAGTGTATTATGATTTTCAGATGTATTTGATAATTGCATATATTTTGGAGTTGTGGTTTCCAAAACGAGATCCTCCCTTACCAGTGGTGAGTTTCAAAAATTGTTCGAACCTACTCTGTGGGTGTGGCCTCCTTTGTGGGAGTGGCTTGCCGCCCATGTGATCGGATATGAAGATGCTGACGATGCTTGTCAGAACCACCTTAAATTACCTCACACACAGCCCTGGCATGCATAAGAATAGGATGTAAACTTGTTTTTTAAAAGGCATCTTTGGTTTGCGTTAAAACAACTTCAACACACGCAATGTTCTGATTGCACCACAAACGCAGTAGTCATCCTTACCTTTCACAGAGGCACTGAGTTTTATAAATAGGAGCATGGTAGTGTAGAATAATCGTATCCAAGTACCAGTGGTGGGTTTCAAAATATTTTGGAACCTCTTCTGTAGGTGTGGCCTGCTTTCCGGGTCCACTGGTGGAACCTCTTCTAACCGGTTCGGTAGATTTGACGAACCGGTTCTACCGAATAGGTGCGAACTGGTAGGAACCCACCTCTGTCCCTTACTCTCATTATAATCTTCCTCCCTCCTTCCTGCCCTCCCTTTTCTTCTTTTTCCTTCCCTCTTCATTCTCCTTTCTTCTTCCTTCCCCTCTTTTGTATTTTTCCTTCCTGCTCTCTCCCCATCTTCCCTTCTTTTTCTTTCTCCTTTCCTGTCCTTTTCTTGTATATTCAAATGCAAAAGGGGAAACATTTCTCCTTTTGTTTTGTTTTTAGTTTGTTCAATAGCCCTCTGCCAGTGAACGTGCCCCAGTTTTGGCCACGACAGCCTCCTGCAGCCAGCCCCACCAAGCTCCGTTTTTGCTGGCAGAGGCACTGTGGGCCGGTCTTTTGCTGTTTCAGGGCCGGCCCTGGGCGCCAGATCTAAGCACCCTGCAGACTGGATCCGGTCCATGGGCCTTGAGTTTGACACCCCTGCCCTATGCTGTATGCAACTTTATAAGTAATAGCCAGTTATAGATTTGGTCTACAGATTTGGTCTTCCTTAAGTATAATATCTCTTAGGCTGATGCTGTTATAATGCCTGATTTCTTAAAAAGTCATTTATTGTTGTGAGGGGAAAGTCGTTTTTCTTTGTCAAAAGATCGATAAAACCCTATAAGTAATATTTAATTGTCCAAGAGATAATCCCACATGCTCTTTTAAATACACATATGTGTTCTGACCCCCCTCGTCCTACACCAAAGCACGCCGAGACAAAGATACTGCAAGGATTTATTAACACACAGACTAGACCTTGGCAGCAATCCAGCCTGCCAAGCTAGCCACGATAGCTTCTACAGCTCTAGGAAATACGTTGACTCCTGCGATGAGTGTGTGGAAAGCCATTCCTTTTATAGTCTTGAGAGGAGCCTAATTACCACCAGCTGAGTTCAATTATCTCCTATAATTGCGTAACTGCTCTTTACGCCTATTAGCCCTCTGTTGCCTGGTATCCAGGACCAACTCCCTTGTCTCCTCCCCACTGCTCCAATGCATGACATCAGGATCACACTCCCTTGTCTCCTCCCCACTACTCCAAGGCTTGACGTCGAGGGCATGCTCCCTTTGTCTCCTCCCCACTGGTCCAAGGCTCAGGCGCCTCCTGGTGGCCAACCAGCCTCTCTGCGCCCTGCTCAGAGTCGGAATCCTGTCCAGGATCCTCCACATCTTCCAGAGCCGGCTCATAGGGCCCCTCGCTGTCGGAGTCTGGTGGCAGCTCCAATGGCTCCTGCTGGGCCACAACACATATGTATGACTACCTATGACTACAATTGAGCCCGAATTTTGTATTGTTAAGTTAAGACAGTTTTTAAGTGAGTTTTGACACGTTTTATGACTTTTCTTGCCACAGTTGTTAAGTGAATCACTGCAGTTGTTAAGTTAGTAGCACGGTTGTTAAGTGAATCTGGCTTCCCTCATTGACTTTGTCAGAAGGCTGCAAAGGGGGGTCACATGACCCAGGGACACTGCAGCCGTCATAAATATGAGCCCGTTGTCAAGAGTCCAAATTTTGATGATGTGACCATGGGGATGCTGCAGTGGTTGTTAAGTGTGAAAAAGGGTGATAAGTCACTATTCGGCGCTGTTGTAACTTTGAATGGTCACTAAACACATGGTTTGTAAGTTGAGGACTACCTGTATATGTATGCACACTGCAATGAGCATCTTAAAATAATTTTCACAGGCAAATAAGCACTATTTTATGGTTCCACCACAAATCCGCGAAGCCCTTATCCGCGGAGACATAAGCGCGAAGACTAATTCGCGCCATTCGAAGCGCTAAGGAAAAACGCGACCCTACCAGGGTGACATAATCGCGGAGGGCAAATCCGCGCATTCCCAAGCACTCAGTACCCTAAACCTAACCCTAACCCTAAACCTAAACCTAACGCTAAACCTAACGCTAAACCTAATGCTAAACCTAACCCTAAACCTAACCCTAAACCTAACCCTAACCCTAAACCTAACCCTAAAACAAACCCCTAAACCTAATCCTAACCCTTACCTTAATTGAAATTGGCTTTCTGCTGCGGCGCCATTTTAAAGCGCCCTTCTGTTGCCGCGCTGTTGTCGCGGCGGTGATGACATGCGGTGATGACGTCGTGGCTTTAGCGACGCGATTTTATCACCGCTATTTTGACGAGCGCGGTCATGCCATGCTATTTTATGATTTCTCTCTCTCTCTTTCTCTGGGAAGTAGTAGATAGAATCTGCATTTAAGCTTATATTGGGGAAAGTTATTTCCATTTCATTCATTTCATTTAATTTATTTGGTTTGTATGCCGCCCTATTCCCGAGAGACTCAGGGCGGCTAACAATAAAAAGGGGAGGGGATACAAAAAAAAAACAAAAAAAAAAAAAACAGCAATTTAAAATTCAACAACAGTAGTACCTCGAGTGGGGCTGGATAATTCAACAGCCCCCACGCCTGCCGGAACAGCCAAGTCTTAGTTGCTTTGCGAAAGGCCGGAAGGGTAGTGAGGGTCCGGATCTCCACGGGGAGATCGTTCCAGAGGGTCGGAGCAGCCACAGAGAAGGCCCTCCCCCGAGGGGTCGCCAGCCGACATTGGCCGGCGGATGGAATTCGGAGGAGGCCTAGTCTGTGGGATCTAATCGGTCTTTGGGAGGTGATTGGCAGGAGGCGGTCTCTCAAGTACCCAGGTCCGATACCATGTAGGGCTTTAAAAGTAACGACAGCATGTATGTGTTATGGCTTAAAAGTTAGATAGCTCAAATTGAGTGTTGAAAGAAATGTCCTTTTGGGTTCAGCTCCAAGTGGGGAAGAAGACACTGGAGACATGGAGGCTGCGTGGAAAGATGGTTTTAATGGTGGGCAGGACCACATGGCTTGAGCCCTGACCAGAAAAGGTGATCACATGCTTCAATGTTGGTGGAGAAGAAGAGAGAAGAGGTGAGGAAGGGGCTTGCTAGGCTTTTTATACCCTGTTCAGTCCCACCTCTCTGTTTCCTGTTCCTGTGTAAGAAATGTATTCTGACTGGTTGTCAGTCTCCCATGGTGCCATGCAGGGGCTACTCTCTAGGCTGTGATGAGTTCTCAGTTGCCTTGTGGTCAGTTGAGTAATATCCCTTCCCCCTACAGCTGCAGTGAGGAGAAGTCTTTATTATGTAAAGTGGGCTAGCCTGGCCTTCTTAATGGCCCATTAGCTGGGGATGGGCAGAAAGCTATAGGCAGGTATTCTGTCTTTGAAACATGTTTCTTTTCACATCCAGAGAAATATTCTGCCTTTTCAATATTTCCTAGGATATTTCATTTTTCTGGGAGAGGGCTGGATGATAACTTCCCACATGAGGAAATCGTTCTACCAACAAGCTATCAGAAGAATCCTGGCTTTTCCATCAGGAGTTTCAGCAAGAATTAGCATTATGTCGTTGCCTTTAGGATTTAGTGTCAGATGCTTATAATAAATGTTCAATTCTTCAAATAACCTTTTTGTATCATGTGGTGTCCTATCGTGTGGTTCACAATAAGTCAAAACATGCACAATTTCACAATGTATGTGATAGTGTGGTCTGTTAGATATTTTAGTAGTTGAGCAGTGCCATCATGAGGCCAAAGCTTTACACTGTCAACTGCTTTTATTCACAACTATTTGATATTGTACTTTGCTATCACAGTTATTTGTTCTTAATTTTTTTTGCCTTATGAACAAAATAGAATACTGTCGCTGGCTATATATTTGGCATATTCAACATGTAAGTTGAAACAAAATGCTGCGATGCTAAAAGGTTTTTTCCTGTGTGTGACTTCACACATTTTTATTGAATGTAAAAATAATACAATTGATTTCAAAAATAATTTGTTTAATATGATGCAACTATATCGGTATTATGTAAACTACTTTAAAGAAATCTTGTTTTCAAGATGGAGAAAAAATTAACAACAGTGGAAAGAGGAAAAATAACCCAAGGAATTAGGAAAAAAACCCGAACACCTCTAAATTAAACTGAAAATCAATTTAAAAAAACGAAACACCTAAATGCCTAAATTATATTTATTTCTGTATAGATAGAAATACATTTATATAGCTATACATCAGTTTTCCAGTTTGTTTATATAGATAATATAAATCAAGCCATAGTATAATATATAAATGCTGCTCTACATGCATAAAGAATATATGTAATATTCTATGCACGCACAAATTAGAGATTACATAATTTTATTCGATTTCCCTATATTGTGACTTTATTTTAAACAAATATTTGAACCTAGGTTATATAGAATGGTCCGTATGGTCCAGTCTTGCTTGTCTGAAAGTATAGAGTTTATACAGACTAGGATACTGTACAGCTGAGTTTCTATGAGTACATGATATGACATGGGTCAATTATCCAAGTATAATATATCCAAAGGTTTTCGTAGTTTGAAAGATTTGAAATTTGAGGCATATAATTTAACAAAATATTAATATTTCCTTCTCTATTTTGTGATCATAAGGCACATACTTAATATTCCATAAAGGCTGAAGATATTGTTTGAGTAATATAGGATATTTTGATTCTGTAATTCAAATTTCTTGGGTTTTGTCCAAATTTATTTTTGATTTTTTAAAAAAATGGTATTGTTAGAGTGTCATTTTCATAGTAGAAGATTTAATACCTAATGGTCTTTTAGAGAGTGCAAGAGCATCAGGGCCAGTATAAATCAGGGCCAGTATAAACAGTATAAATAAATGTTTGAATTCTGCTTTTCTAAGTAAATTCTGCTTTGGTACAATTTCTTGCCTGGTTGAACAAAATAACCATTTAAAAATTATATCCTGTATTCATAAAATATCAGTCTCCAGCTCACTGTTGTCTTATAGGACTTACAAACTGTATTTTGTTCCAATTAGCTGTAAAAATAGAAAGTTAAATGTAGTGAATAAGCTTTTTTCCTATCTCATTGAAATCTCTAGAGCAGGGGTGTCAAATTCGATTTCATTGAGGGACGCATCAACCTCAGTGGGTGTGGCCAGATTGGACACGGCCAGCTCAACGTCACTTGTGTCAGAGGCGCCTGTGGGGGCCCGAGCACTCTGCCAGCCAGCGAAAGCGGGCTCCCGAGCTCCGTTTTTGGCTGCAGTGGCTTCCTGCAATCTCTGCCAGCGAAAATGGAGCTCAGGAGGGCCGCACGCGAGCTCCGTTTTCACTGGCAGAGGTGCCGCAGGCTGGTTCTTGGCTGTTTCCAGAGCTGTTTCCGCGGGATAGATCTAAGCACCCTGCAGGCCAGATCCAGGCGCCGGGGGGCTTCAGTTTGACACCCCTGCTCTAGAAAAAACTCTGATTTATTGTATGTGTCTAAATCAACTGCATTTCATTGTTCGATTATAGGGAGGAGCTTAAGAGATGGTTTATCCAACAAGAAATGGACCTCTTCCGTTATCGATTCAATCAGCTATCTCGTCCATTAGTTGAAAAGTTTCTCCAGTATGCTAACTTGGGGTATGATATTGTAAGTACTGAATAACTCCATAATTGTTTTCAGTTTCAAAACTCTTACAAAATGAGGGTGCAAAAATAATTGCTGGTGTTGGGCTCCTGTTCATTTTTATTTGCTACTTTGCTATTTGTTTTTAGCAAATTAAAGGATAAGGAACAATAGAAGCAAAAATGAAAGTGAATTGTGTGATATTGCTACTTATCTTTCCTGAAGTGTATTTGTTTTTTTTTTTTTTTTCCTTCTTCAGGCTGGCTCTTCTTTAAACTGTACTGGCATCTTAGTTTTTCAGATTTGTACACAATTTTTTTCAGTACATACAGACCAGTGGTGGGTTTCAAAAATTGTTCGAACCTACTCTGGGGGTGTGGCCTCCTTTGTGGGAGTGGCTTGCCACCCATGTGACCGGATGGGAGTGGCTTGCCACCCACGTGACCGGATATAACGATGCCGACGACACTTGTCAGAACCCCCTTAAATTACCTCACACCCAGCCCTGGCCTGCATAAGAATATGATGTAAACTTGTTTTTTAAAAGGCATCTTTGGTTTGCGTTAAAACAACTTCAACACACACAATGTTCTGATTGCACCACAAACGCAGTAGTCATCCTTACCTTTCACAGAGGCACTGAGTTTTATAAATATGAGCATGATAGTGTAGAATAATCATATCCAAGGACCAGTGGTGGGTTTCAAAAAACTTTTGGAACCTCTTCTGTAGGTGTGGCCTGCATTCCGGGTCCACTGGTAGAACCTCTTCTAACCGGTTCGGTAGATTTGACGAACCGGTTCTACCGAATAGGTGCGAACTGGTAGGAACCCACCTCTGATACAGACCTAGGGTTCAGTATGCATGCCTCTAATGCTGTTCAGAGTACCTTAGTTATATCGAAGAAGGAAGACAATGCCCTGAATAGTCAGTTGGGGGAGCTAATGCTCTGCGTTTCATTACTGACAAAGTGGATAAGGAAGGAGGAAGAATAAAACGGGGGGTGGGGGGGGGTGGTGGGATGCAGACGTTAGTGAAATTTGATTTTTCTCCAGGTAAGCTGCTCTTCGGTTTTGTTGCTGTCAGTTTTTTTTAAAGAATTTTTTTGGGGGGGAGAGTTTGCTTAGGCAACGCAAGTGGCATTTGGGCAGTTTGCTCTTCATCAATGAATCGCTCTGGCCTCTTTCCCTTAATTTTGTATCTATTTTAATTGACAAATAGTACAGCAGTGTGTACATGAATGCTGGTAATTCAGTTTCTCAGTTATGAATTTTCTTTGCAAGTTCTAGCCTGATAAAGGAGTTTCTGACAATAGGTCATCTAAAGCCTTGAAGTGCTTGATAATTTTCATTTTCTTTGGACTTTTGCAATATGGTTTCCCAACCATATGAAATCAATCAACATTGCATTGCTCAATTTGGATTCGTTTGATTATTATCTGCAAATAATTAGAAAACTCAAACCTGGATCAGGCTCAGCATGTCTAACCCATATCCCCCTAATTCAATTTCAATTTCAATTTATTAAATTAATGAGAAATTCCCAAGCAGTATATGAAAGTAATAACAGCAACGAAAAAAGGCAGCCGCTAATTGTTACTGATCCATCAGTAACACAAAAATTAGCCTAGAAAAACCTTCTTTTGGAAACTGCCCTACCAAAAATAGCAATAGCAGTTAGACTTATATACCGCTTCATAGGGCTTTCAGCCCTCTCTAAGCGGTTTACAGAGTCAGCATATCGCCCCCACAGTCTGGGTCCTCATTTCACCCACCTCGGAAGGATGGAAGGCTGAGTCAACTTTGAGCCGGTGAGATTTGAACCGCCGAACTGCAGATAGCAGTCAGCTGAAGTGGCCTGCCGTACTGCACCCTAACCACTGTGCCACCTCGGCTCTAAAATGTTTTAGTCAGTTCAAAACTCTGAAGAGCAGTTTCTTTGCTGAAAAAGCAAAACTTTTCCATGAGGCTCCAATTGTTTTGATTTCCTGCATTTTCAGTTTTCCTTCCTGTGGTATCTTGTACCTGGTTTATTTAAAAAAAAAAATAAACAACCAGTACAAACCGTAGCTTAATGTGTTACGTTAATGCATCTGTTATCACTGAACACGCATACTTCGTCCCTTATATATTTCATTAGGGCAGGTTTTCAAAGTCAGAGAAATACTCAAATATATCTAAGCATTTTGGATCGGGAGGCTCCACTCTTAGTCACTCAAGTCCTGGTCACTTCCAGAATGGATTACTGTAACATGCTGTACATGGGGCTACCCTAAAGAGTACCTGTAACAGTGGTGGGTTGCAGGCGGTACGCCTCGGTACGGGCGTACCGGTGCCTGCCTGGAGCACCGGGTACCATTCTGGTATGCTGCTCTGGAGGGCCCACCCACCCGCCTAAGCTCCTTACCTGTCTTTAAACTCTTTAGTGCTTCCGTGCACGCACACAGCGCGTACAGCACCTGCACGACGCTCCGCCAAGCAGCTGGAGTGTCGCGGAGGCGTTGCTGGATAGTAAGACGCATGCGTGCACTGGTTGCAACGGGATCCGGACTGGTTGCAACATGATCCGGAACCCACCACTGACCTGTAAGCTGCAGCTGTTACTGCAGCCGAGGTGGCGCAGTGGTTAGAGTGCAGTACTGCAGGCTACTTCAGCTGACTGCTAGTTCGGCAGTTCGGCTGTTCAAATCTCACCGGCTCAGGGTTGACTCAGCCTTCCATCCTTCCGAGGTGGGTAAAATGAGGACCCGGATTGTTGTTGTTGGGGGCGATATGCTGACTTTGTAAACCGCTTAGAGAGGGCTGAAAGCCCTATGAAGTGGTATATAAGTCTAACTGCTATTGCTATTGCTATCGCTAAAATGCAATAGTGTGAATAGTTATGTCGTGTGCTCCACGATCAATGCATATTACACCACTGCTCCATAAGCTGCATCAGTTGCCAGTTTGCTTCTAGGTTTAATTCAAGCTGGCACTGACCTATAAAGCCCTACATAGCATGAAGCCAAGTTGGGGGACTTTCTTCCCCTGGTTAGATCTTCTTGTCTCATCAGAATTGGCAGGAGAGGCATTTTATGGGTCCCATCAGGACCAGGGAATGCCATCTGATAAGACCCAGGAGAAGAACATTTTCTCCACCAGCGACTACCCTGAGATTAACCTACTGGCGCTTTGGAAGGCTCTTAACACATGGTTTTGTCATTGGGCCTGGCGATCCAAGGGTGGTTTGCAGCTGTTAGCTGGGTTTCATTTCATTTCATTCATTTCATTTATTAAATTTATAGGCCGCCCAACCCGGGAGGACTCCGGGCGGCTTACAACGAAAGAAGAAAAAAAGAAAAGCAAAATAAGTAAAAAATAGTTTAAAATTCACAACACACATACGTTGTAATCGGGGCTGGATCTTAACACTAAGGTCAACAGCCCCAGGCCTGCCGGAACAGCCAGGCTTTAACGGCTTTCCTGAAGGCCATGAGAGTGGGTAAGGTCCGGATCTCTGGGGGTAGCTGATTCCACAGGGTCGGAGCAGCCACAGAGAAGGCTCTCCTCCGGGGGCCCGCCAGCCGACACTGTCCGGTAGGGAGGTGTATGGCAGTAGGCGGCAGTAGGGTTATATTGTTAGTTATTGTATGGATGATACGTCCTTGCAAGCTAATTTTTAAACCTTTTTTCATTGGTTTTTAATGGTTTTAATTTTAGATGTTTATTTGGGACTATTTATCGTGCACCGTTAAGGATTTAAGGATGTGTGCTGCCCGGATCACGTATGTGTGAGATGAATGTCTAAATAAATAGTGTCTTATATTTCAGAAATTAACTTCTGAATCTTGTTAAACACTATTATCTCTGGGTCTAATGTGATTCTAAGTGAGGGCTATTAGATTAATTATAGATCATTGTATTTTTTTAATTTCTCATCAGGGACGTGTAGTTGCCTGAGGCCCTCACCGTTATGGATGCATCTCATTTCAGTCCAGCTTCTCAATAATTATATCTATAAGTAAGGACTTGAATTGTGCTTATGTGGTCGCCAAAGCACTCTAATCTGCTACAATCATACATAGGCAATTTGGTGCCTAGTCTCTTTTGGCAGTCTTCCATTTAATGAAACTTACCAAATGTAATCACTGCCCATCTCCTGTCCTTTTGGAACATTTCCTCCATGAATGTTGTTTAGTCTGCTGTCGATTTTGAATGACGGGAAGACAGATGCCAATTAAAAGCAAGAGCGGTGCTGAAAAATAATGGTATCAGCTGTCCATTAACTAAGCTCAACAGGGTAATCACTGTACATCAAGCCCCAGAACTGGCACAGTGACTAGAGAATAGAAAAAGTACTCTTAATTCTGGGTAGCTTAAGCAATATTGCGAGCGATTGTGGGTGCACCTCGGTACACCCACGTTACACCTATCCTCCGCGAGCTGCACTGGCTGCCTATTGGTCTTCGGATACGCTTCAAGGCGCTAGTCGTCACTTATAAAGCCCTTCATGGTATTGGACCTGGGTACTTGAGAGACCGCCTGCGGCCAATTACCTCCAATAGACCGATTAGATCCCACAGATTAGGCCTCCTCCGAATTCCATCCACTGGCCAATGCCGACTGGCGACCACCCGGAGGAGAGAATCGGTTTACTCTCAGCTGATCTTCGGACCTAGTGGTTCGCCCGAACTGGGCTGAACAGGTAGAATCCCACCCCTGGTGGGACTGCTTTGAAGATCACCCAGAAACTTCGGTTTACTGACTAATCCCAGTATCATCATATAGAAACATTGTTATTGGAGTACATGGGTTAGTCTTGTTATTTCTGAATGCAATTGAAGCAGCTGGTTATTGCTTACAAAGCTCTGCATTGCTACTTCAGCTGACTGCAGTTCCGCAGTTCGGCTGTTCTAATCTCACCGGCTCAAGGTTGACTCAGCCTTCCATCCTTCCGAGGTGGGTAAAATGAGGACCCGGATTGTTGTTGGGGGCGATATGCTGACTCTGTAAACCGCTTAGAGAGGGCTGAAAGCCCTATGAAGCGGTATATAAGTCTAACTGCTATTGCTATTGCTATTGGGGTTTATCTATCGCGGAGACAATTGCAAATTCTGCCTTTGTAACTTGGATAAAAACAAAGATTGCCTCCTGAAAGTCCCTTCCTTTCAGGAGGTCCAACGGAGGGTGCACACAGAGGCAGACATTGTGACGGATGGTTCTCCTCTTTTAGACCAAACCAAGCCTTACTTTCATGGCCATCCAGAGATAATGCTAAGACCTTTAAGGTTCTTAGAGCTTTAACCTTAAGAGGTTAAAGAGACTGAAGTCAAATCCATGCCAAATATGCAGATGTTGCTTGATATTGTTGTGAGATGTCATCTTGGTTTTGTGTTACGATTTTAGTCTGAATTCTTTTCCATTTTGTTGTTGTTGTTGTTATATTGTGGAGGATTTGGGGTACATTGCCTGTAATCTTTCCATTGTGACAGGATATAAATCTTAGAAATAGACTAAAATTTGCCCAGTCACAGACTCATAGTGTTGGAAAGGCCAGATGTAAGAAGACAAAACGCAGAAGCCACATGGCTTTATTTTCTATATAAATCTTGTTTAATAACCAAACGGTTTAGATAGAATACCTATTACTTCCAGGGAATGTGCCACTGGCTGGCTTGCTTTGTATTAAAACACAGTTCTTGTCTTTCTCTTAGATGTTATTTTTTTAAAGCATATCTTCTGTTCCAACTTTTGGCACCTATACCACCATGCTGCCAGCTTGTCCCTCCTTTTCCTTTTCCTTCCTACAAAAGAAAAAAAGATAGAAGAAGCAGTTGCCTTGGCAGTAACCTCAAATGCTTGAAGCCAAGGTCTCGGCTTTTGTTTAGCTTTTCACACTTAAATTTGCACGCTGTGCCCCAGAGATGCCTTAATGAGGGAAACTGGTAGGTTTCTACAAGGCAGGCCTTTAATGTGAAGTGTGTCCTGCAATCCTGGAAAGGTGGGGTAGGAAGCAGTGGCGTGGAGGCAAGGGAGGCAGGGCCTCACGACTGTCATCATGAAAAGAAAAGAAAAATTAAAAGGAAAAAGGCTGAGCTAGTTGCTGCCAGAGTCACAGTGGACGACTCAGTGCTTAACTGTTTAAAAAAGCCTCTTAAAAAAGCGCCCTCTACAGGAGGAGGCGGGAGAACCACGTGCCTCATTTAGTCTGACTTTATGATCACCCGAGCAGAGTTAAGCAAGGGTTAAAAGGCGAAAAATTCCTTATGTAGATGAGGCACGTGGTTCTCTTGCCTCCTCCTGTAGAGGGCAGTTTTTTTAAGAGGCTTTTTTAAACAGTTAAGCAGAGTCATCCATTGGGGACTCTGGCAGCAGCTGACCCAGCCTGACCTCAGCAGCTTTTGCCTTTTTCCTTTTACATTTTTACATTTTCATCATGGCAGGCAAGAGCAGAGTTGAAATCCTCTGTGAAACAGCTGGAAAAGGTATGTGGGTTGGAAGGAGGGGGAGGAATTCAAAATTAATGTAATTTGTAAGTAATTGTATTATTGTAAGTAATGTTTGTGTGTGTGTGTGTGTGTGTTTTACCCGTCTCTGCTGGCGCGCGGGCTGGCACTTTTTTTTATGTTGGACATAGCAGCAGGGCTTTTGGACATAGCGGCATGGCGGCTTTTGCCTCTAGCGCCTGGGCAGCAGGGCGGCTTTGCTTCCATCCAGCATTGATTCTTTGAAGCTTTCCATAGGTCCTCTCTGCTTTTAAAGTCTTCCGTTGGTGTAAGGAAGTTTTTCCTCTATGGCGGACACAGCGCCGGGGCGTCCAAAAGCCTCTATGGCAGACATAGCGCCGGAGCGGCCAAAAGCCTCTTTCTTGACACCGGGCAAAACCCGCTTTCTTTCTTTTTGCCTCACCAGCCATAAACCTCACCGCACGTCACTGGTAGGAAGAGACAGCTGGGAATTGCTAATTGCAGCTATATCCAGCATCAGAAAGGAAGCAAATTGTTGGCAATGTCACGGAAGACCAGGCAGGTGCTAGAAAAGTCGATATGGGGGACTTTGATTAATCGAAGCAAAGATGGGTAAGAAACATCAGTGGGATGTGCGGTGGCATAGATGCACCAAGTTTGGGGGATTGCAGTTGAGAAAAATCGTGGCACGACAAAACCGCGCTCGTCAAAATCACGGTGATAAAATCGCGGCGCTAAAGCCGCGACGTCATCACCGCACGTCATCACCGCCGCGACAACAGCGCGGCAACAGAAGGGCGCTTTAAAACGGCGCCGCGGCAGAAAGCCGACTTCAATTAAGGTAAGGGTTAGGATTAGGTTTAGGGGTTTGTTTTAGGGTTAGGTTTAGGGTTAGGTTTAGGGTTAGGTTTAGGGTACTGAGTGCTTGGGAATGCGCGAATTTGCCCTCCGCGATTATGTCATCGTGGTAGGGTCGCGTTTTTCCTTAGCACTTAGAACGGCGCGAATTAGTCTTCGCGCTTATGTCTCCGTGGAAAAGGGCTTCGCGGATTTGTGGTGGAACCGAGAAAAATAGGAAAGAGGGATGGGTAGTATGGCAGGAAAGAGAGAACCATGGCCCTCTCAAAGCATAGTGCCAGCAAAGTTGCTTTGTTCCTAATTCTATGTTTCTGCTATTCCAACATGTAGCCATAGGTCTTCTCTACACATTTTGCACATTTTTATTATCTTAGTTCTATAATGTGCAGAGATATCTGTGTTGACAATGGAGAAGTTTAATGAAGTTAGGCTCTGAGAATATTGTCTTTGGCTGGGCTTGCTGTGGGCATATGGTAGAGTTTCAACAGTTTTGGTAAAAGCAAAATGTGTTTGAAGTCTAACTGGACAGCTGCCTCCTCTTACTTCCATAAACATAATGGAAGCAACTTAGGGTGGAAAAAAACACCATGCTCATTAAGAGTTTCAATTTGTTAATTTTCTGTGTTTGATGAGAAACAGATGCTGATTTTCAAGAGATATCTAAATAGATCCTCCTAGGAGTGCTTTTATAGTCAGCTGCAAATTGTAAAAATAATTCAGAACGAACCAAAACGTAACTATACACATTCTGTCTTAAATGCAAAGACATGTTTTTTTTTTTTACAAATATACATTTTTTAAAAAAATAATTTAAATAGGCTACTTCTGTGGTGGTGAACCTGTGGCACGCGTGCCAGAGGTGGCACGAAGAGCCCTCTCTGCTGGCACATGCGCTGTCGCCCCAGATCTTCGTGGAGTTTCTTTCGTGAGCTTCTGTTTCTGTGCAAACAACGAAACAGAAGTTCACAAAAGAAAAAAAAAGATCTTACCTCTCGCCGCGCTGCTGGTGTTGGAATGTCCTGCCTCCCACCGGTCTTCAAGTCTCTGCTGAGCATGCATGCATATCCGCACATGTGCACATTTGTGCATGCGAATATTTGTGTGTGTCAGTGCATGCACACATTCACACATGTCTGTCCATGTGCACATTCACATGCCTGCATGTGCACATTTAAGCATGTCTGTGCATGCGCACATTCACACATGTCTGTGCATCAGCTCATTTGCATGTGCACACACCTTTCAGTTTGGCCATGCATGTGTGCAGTTTGGGCATTCGGTGTCTAAAAGATTTGCCATCACTGGACTACTTGATAAAACTGGGCTTCATAACGGAAGATTCACATGGCACCAATACATGGCATGCTGACTTCAGGGGAAGAAATGGCTGGTGCATTGTGGCTCCATGCAACGTGTTGAAATCCACACCATCGTTCCCCTCCCTCCATGGTAGCAGCAACACATTTAAACCAACCACTTGACCAGCTCTTATTTCCATTTGTGATCCTCTCTGACAAAACTGCAACCCAAGTAGTGGCCAGTTATACTTTTGATCAAATGATATTCACCATAGAGAAGAAGCCACCAGCAGGAAGGTCTTTTCGCGGGGGTCTCACAATAGATTAATCCTAATAAATGTTAAGTCCTTTTTTAGCTATGAAGAATAGCTATTGGATCAGCACCTTTGACAGCAACGGATGAGTTTCCTTCAATCCTTAGTTAAAGAAGTTTTAAATACAAATGTAAGGACTCAAAACAACAACAATACAAATGCACAATATGCTCAGAGCAGGGGTGGGTTTCAAAAATTGTTCGAACCTACTCTGTGGGTGTGGCCTCCTTTGTGGGAGTGGCTTGCCGCCCATGTGACCGGATGGGAGTGGCTTGCCGCCCATGTGACCGGATATGAAGATGCCGACGACACTTGTCAGAACCACCTTAAATTACCTCACACACAGCACTGGCATGCATAAGAATAGGATGTCAACTTGTTTTTTAAAAGGCATCTTTAGTTTGCGTTAAAACAACTTCAACACACGCAATGTTCTGATTGCACCACAAACGCAGTAGTCATCCTTACCTTTCACAGAGGCCCTGAGTTTTATAAATATGAGCATGAGAGTGTAGAATAATCATATCCAAGGACCAGTGGTGGGTTTCAAAATTTTTTGGAACCTCTTCTGTAGGTGTGGCCTGCTTTCCGGGTCCACTGGTGGAACCTCTTCTAACCGTTTCGGTAGATTTGACGAACCGGTTCTACCGAATAGGTGCGAACTGGTAGGAACCCACCTCTGGCTCAGAGGAATAATAAAGCAAGGAGGATTGAACAATAGGAAGCTTTTAAGTATAAATGCAACAATTTCTGCAGACCTTCTGAGGTTCAGCCAGATACAGTTGGTTCTAAATAAAGCTGAAAACATTGGTGCAGAAGTCTGTAGAATTTGGCTTATTTGAATATTATGCCAAATGTTATACTGCTGTTCTAAAAGTATAGCTTTTGGGGTGAACTGCTCGGCGAATTGCTGTCTGAATAAAATAAATCATTTTGTTTATTTTTATGTTCACAATGGTAACATACAAACCCTGGAAAAATCAGACTAATACGAAGAATAAAATAGCTTTAATAATGCAGGCTCATTTTAGTTTTTCTGTGGAAAGGAACCTCTTTTCCGATGCCCTTCAATATCTTGTACATGTTTTGCGGTATGCATTGTAGTATTAGTGGATTGAAAGGTAGCAATGATATTAATCGCTTTGGAACTCAATAAATTACTTCACTGTAACAAAACTGGAGAATATGAACATTTCATTGCTGAATGCACGGTTAATGTGTGCGTATGTGAATGCCAGTTGTTAGAACTGACATTCTGTTTTCTAATCTGATTCCACTTGGGATTTTCTAAATCATTGCACTTAACCTTTCATCGGATTTGTTGCATGAGCTGAAACAGTGAGAGAACCACCTCTTCAGTAACCAAGCAATTCAGAAATTAGAACATTTTAATTATTTTATTTTATTATAACATCGTGTTCTCCTTTTACAAACTTCTGCTCTTTTGTGCGGATTACACTATTACAAAACATGTACTTCTTACATGTGTTCTTAAGCTTATGTACAGTTGATGGGGTGAATTTTATGGTTTGGATCTTCATTCTGAAGCTTTATACCATTTACTATGTACACCATACTGATATTTGGAGAAGTTGTTAAGAGGTGAATATTTTATGGCTTTAAAATACTGTACATCCAAAGAAATAATGACTGCAACATTTCCACGTATGAAAAAGTCTATACTTAACACTGGTTTTGGGATGCTCAATATTAAGACTGAAATATCATTTTAGATGTTTTGGTCCATATACTGAGCGATGTTACGTTATTTGTTCTGAATATGACCATAATGTTTTGAGTAGAAGGCCTGTTGGAAACGTCATGTTGGAAGCCTTTTCATTACCGCTGAGACCATTATAGGAAATGGTTGCACAAGCCAATGGTAGCAGTGGTTGATGAGATGGAGGGAAGGAAAGGAGAATGCTGTAAAGATTGAGTGACATCCAGGTCATGGGGAGGTGGAAGACACCCAGAGTGACACATTTAATCATTCTGCTTGATCCAAATGATCATTCTGGAGTTCCTTCAGATTTTGTCCCAGCCAAATTGTGGTCAGAGTGAAGATTCAACAGAATTGCTGGGACACAATTGTGTGTGTGTGTGTGTGTCAGTGGTGAGATTCAGCCAGTTCGCACCTATTTGGGAGAACCGGTTGGTAACTTTCTAAGCAGTTTGGAGAACCGGTTGTTGGAAGAAATCTTTTGTTTTTTTCCACTTTACAGGGCTAATCCTGTAAGGAAGGCAGGAAGGAAACATTCTAGTGTTGTTTCTAGCCTCGTCTTTATTGCCCTGCTAACAGAAGATGCCTCTCCGGTTAACCCTGATTACATTGTAAGAGCTAAGGCGAAGCGCCTGTCGAGCTAAGGCAAAACGCCTGTCGACCTGAGTGACCTTGAGTTGGCCACATCCACCCAGTCACATGACCACCGAGCCCCACCTACCCAGATGGTCATTAGGGCAGAGAACCAGTTGTTAAATTATTTGAATCCCACCACTGGTGTGTGTTGTGTGTATACATACAAACACATACATACATACATACATACATACATACATACATACATATGTATGTATTGTGTCACAACTCCTGGTATGCACAAATGCAATACACACACACATATAAATTTTATATATATATGTATGTATTTATATGTATATGTATATGTATATGTATATGTATATGTATATGTATATGTATATGTATATGTATATGTATATGTATATGTATATGTATATGTATATGTATATGTATATGTATATGCTGGTCTTGTTGTATTCGGGTCTTTTCCTGTGTAAGATTGAGATTGTCTTGGCAAAGTTTCGGATATATATATACATATAAACTATGACTTACCACTTTATACTATACACACACACACACACACACACACAGTATAAAGTGGTAAGTCATAGTTTCTACATAAGAAGAGAATTATTATTGGAGCTGTGTTCAACATGAACTCAGGTGTTGAAATGATCTTGGTTCATAAAATAGGATTTGGTTAGTTTATTTGATCTAAATAATTGCCATTCATCGTTCAGCACAACACAAGATGGTGCTGTGCTATTAGTACAACTAAATAAAAGCCTCCGCAAGTGAAAGTGTGTGTACATGAAGCTTGCTGCTACTCAATTATTTTAGTGCTCCTTTTGTGTGCTAGTTTTTATCATTTTCATGCATGTCTTCCTTTTTAACCCTTAATAACTTTTCTAATCATATAATGTTCACACTTCTATAGAGTTAATCCAGAGTTAGTTATTCAGGTGCAGAATTGTCAATGAATATTAAAAATACAACAATTGTTTTAGCTTCCAGAAACTGAAAAGCTGAATATGGCAGACAAGCTGAACAATGCAACTCCTGCAATTGGTATCAATGAACTGAAAAATAACGTCTTCTATAAGGTAAGCGAGCAGATGGCAGCTGTGATGATACGTTGCAATTCTCCATCGTTCCCTTCCTGGTTTTACTGTTTTTCTATTCAAAAGAGCAGTGCTATTATTTCAGACAACAGTTCTTTCTTTTTGTGTAAAATGTGGGTGATTGATTTACAGGTAGTCCTCAAGTTATAACAGCACGTGGGACTGGAATTTCCATGGCTAAGCAAGGATATTGAAAAGTTGAACATCCTTACATCATATTTCTTAGTGATAGCAATCCCTGCAGTCTTTATTGTCAAATTCCGCCAGTCATTAGCCGAGAACCCACTCCACTTGCTTGGATTTTTTGTGGGAATATAACAATTCCAGAGCGATGACACATTTAACTCTGCCCTCTATCCTTTTCTTCTACATAAATGGTCCTAAGCAAAATTCTACCTGTTTCGATCTATATCCTAATACTACAGTGCACTACCAATATCTATGCAAATAAGCGGATGAATATTATTCCAGGGTGAAAGTACAAGGTCGGGCTATTGAAATGTAACTTATGTTTAAGAAAAAGCCGGAGTTTGTCTGAAGAAGCATTTGCTGAAACTTGAACTTACAAGTACTACTTCAGATCTGCTTCACAGAGCTAATTAATATATTCAACAAGGCCATGTGTCCTACTTCAGGAAGCACTCTTGATCGCTCTGAGTTCTAGAAATAATTTAGAAATAATTTTAATATCTGAAAATAACAGAAACACTTCTGCTTATACTTCGGCTCCCGTATATAGATTTACTGATAATGTGCCCTCTTGTTATATGATCCTACCCTCCCAAGACATTATATGTATATATAGATATACTGTATATACTCGAGTATAAGCCTAGTTTTTCAGCCCACTTTTTGGGCTGAAAAAAGCCGCCTCGGCTTATACTCGAGTCAGTGAAAAATTTGCCCGAAATGGAGGAGAAAAAGGGGCGGGGCCATGCCGCTGGGTGACACTCGTGAATGGCCCAGTGCCCCTGTGAGTTTCCCCTCCCTCTGTGTCAGTTTGCCGCGCAGCGCGCACCGCACCATCCCCCCTCCTCACGTTCTAATGTAATGCAGGGCTGTCTTACGATTCCCCTTCCTCCCCCTCCTGCCGCTCTGCAACGATGTCCCACCTCCTCCTTGTTATGGCAAGCAGCCACATAGCGATGTCCCACCTCCTCTGGTACAGTGATCCAATGATAGGAATCACTGTGCCGTGTGTCATAGGAGGCGGGACATCGCTCCCGCGGCTGCACGGGACATCATCATCACAGCGGGACATCAGCATCATGAGGTGAGTGAAGTATTTCATTGAATACACCGCTAGTTTACTGTTTTTCTTTGAAATAAATATTCAAAAACATTATTGGTATCTATTTTTATTTTTGAAATTTACCGGTAGCTGCTGCATTTCCTACCCTAGGCTTATACTCGAGTCAATAACTTTTCCAGTTTTTTGTGGTAAAATTAGGTGCCTCGGCTTATATTCGGGTCGGCCTATACTCGAGTATATACGGTAATGTACATATACATTATATGTATAGAGCCGAGGTGGCGCAGTGGTTAGGGTGCAGTACTGCAGGCCACTTCAGCTGACTGTTATCTGCAGTTCAGCGGTTCTAATCTCACCGGCTCAAGGTTGACTCAGCCTTCCATCCTTCCGAGGTGGGTAAAATGAGGACCCGGATTGTTGTTGGGGGCAATATGCTGACTCTGTAAACCGCTTAGAGAGGGCTGAAAGCCATATGAAGCGGTATATAAGTCTAACTGCTAACTGCTATGTAATCTCCCAACCAGAGTCTCTATTTCTCTCAGGAGAGACTGTCAAAAGTAACGTGTACTAAAACAATGCGGTCCATTTATAGCAGTTAGACTTATATACCGCTTCATAGGGCTTTCAGCCCTCTCTAAGCGGTTTACAGAGTCAGCATGCATGCAATACATTTGCATGTTAATCCACATATTTAGTTTTAAATATATATCTTTTGTGAAATGAAAGCACCTAATCAGCAATTTGCAATCATGTCAATTTACATAGAAATTCACGCAGTTGTACAATACGTACCTTGTGACATCTAGATATTCTTAATTTAGTTTTCCCTAACATAATCAGGGCATATCAGGACTGGTGTGCCTAGAATTCCCAGGTAGCGTGGCTGATAAAGTTAGTTTCGACATATCCAGTGGAAACTAGACTGTGGTTTTCACATCGCATGGTTTGAAATGAAAATTTTCTTTCCTGGATTTTTAAAATTGATTTGTTTTAAATCTCCACATGTTTTGGACTAAAGGATCCATCGCGCATACCCCCAAAAGGCAAACGACATACTGGCTAGCTGATGCTAGGTGATTATCCAACCCTAGGCTGGATAAAAATGATTTATTGTAGTTTTAAATAGAATTTCGTATAATTAATTGAAATGCAATGGTAGTCTATTCTTTTAGAGCCAAGGTGGCGCAGTGGTTAAATGCAGCACTGCAGGCTACTGCTAGATCAGCAGTTCAGCGGTTCAAATCCCACCGGCTCAGGGTTGACTCAGCCTTCCATCCTTCCGAGGTGGGTAAAATGAGGACCCAGATTGTTGGGGGCAATATGCTGACTCTCTGTAAACCGCTTAGAGAGGGCTGAAAGCCCTATGAAGCGGTATATAAGTCTACTGCTATTGCTATTGCTGCTATTTTATAGATCATACTTTTTTTTTTTTTAAACAGGTCCCTTTTTGTGATGCGGTGGATTTAGTTCGCGTAAGAAAAGTTTACTTGCTTGGTGGATATGCTTATGTTCCTCAACAGGATTTTGTTACCATTGTCCTCAACAGTTACAGAACCAAACTCTCGAAAGCTCTGGCGGTATGTATTTTCTTTTTCCTTCCTAATTTGCTATGTACTCTGACTTATTTTCTGTTCACAGGTATCAGCTTTGTATACAGTCAGGAAGAGACTGGTTTTGGTTGGGTGGATTTAGCTTCTAGCATTGAAATATTTCAAGCTTAGAAATTATAGTCATGTGAAAAAGTTTTACTGTATTGTGAGATCCTTAATGCTTTCTGAACTGGTTTTATTTTCTTGCAGGTGTTTTATTATCCAACTAGGTAACATCATCAGTGCTAGAAGAGGGTGGGGTTTGCTCTCTGTTTATAAATTAATGGCTTTCTTCGTCCACATTTGAGAGAGTATTTTTTGGTAGTTCTTTGTCCATAGTTTGATTGATTGTCTGTTGTTAATCCTGTAATAATCTCTGCTTATCTGGGTATCTGCTGGCAAGGAGCAGCTTTGGTCTTTTTGTTTTCTTTTTAGATTTTTGATCGTTTCTTTTGAATGGTAGGTAGATGTTGCTTATTTCTGTGTATCTGTTGATGGCTGATTTGTCTGCCTGCCAGGCTGCTTTAAGCATTTTTGGACTCAGCTGGTCTAGGATGCTCACAGTTTCCCAGTTGAAATTAAGGTTAAGTCTGTCTTTGTCTTGTGCAATTAAGAGATAAGAGCCGAGGTGGCGCAGTGGTTAGGGTGCAGTACTGCAGGCCACTTCAGCTGACTGCTATCTGCAGTTCGGCGGTTCAAATCTCACCGGCTCAAGGTTGACTCAGCCTTCCATCCTTCCGAGGTGGGTGAAATGAGGACCCAGACTGTGGGGGCAATATGCTGACTCTGTAAACCACTTAGAGAGGGCTGAAAGCCCTATGAAGCGGTATATAAGTCTAACTGCTATTGCTATTGCTAAGTGCAGGTAGTCCTCGATTTACAACAGTTCCTCTAGTGACAATTCGAGTTACAATGGCATTGAAAAAAGCGACTTATGACCATTTTTCACACTTATGACCATTGCAGCATCCCCATGGTCATGTGATCAAAATTCAGACACTTAGCAACTGACTCATATTTATGACGGTTACAGTGTCCTGAGGTCATGTGATCCCCTTTTGTGACCTTATGACAAGCAAAGTCAATGAGGAAGTCAAATTCATTTAACAACCGAGCAACTAACTTAAAAACTGTAGGGATTCACTTAACGACTGGGCCAAGACAGGTTGTAAAATAGGGCAAAACTAACTTAACAAATGTCTCGCTTAACAGCAGAAAATTTTGGGGGCTCAATTGTGGTAATAAGTTGAGGACTGTATTGTTCATAACTTCTGACAACGAATTGGTGTTCTTTCCTATTGGTTCTACTGTATGTACGAACCATTCTGTAGATAGAGCAATTGGTTTAGGATGATCTGTGTCCAGTTGCAATTTTTAATACAGGGCCATGTTGTACAGTACAAAATGCATTGCTTTCATTCAGGTAAGAGTGAGGGCGTGGAGGAGAGGAGAACATGGAAAAAGCCATTGGTAATGGAGTAGAAATGGGAAATGAAGGTGCTGGGGAGATGACGGTTAATGGGATGGACTGGACTGGGAGCTGCTGAGGGAAGAAAGGGCAACAACACACTGGTTTTGCTTTTTTATTTATTTATTTATTTATTTATTTATTTATTATTTATTTATTTATTTATTTATTTATTTATTTATTTATTTATTGAATCGATTTATAGGCCGCCCAATCCCGGAGGACTCCGGGCGGCTTACATCGAAGAAAGAGGAATAATAAAAATGACAATAAAAACATGTTAAAAACAACACACATACATTCGTTACGATCGGGGCTGGACCTCAACAATGAGGTCAACAGCCCCAGACCTGCCGGAATAGCCAGGTTTTCACAGCTTTTCTGAAGGCCATGAGAGTGGGCAAGGTCCGGATTTCTGGGGGTAGCTCGTTCCAAAGGGTCGGAGCAGCCACAGAGAAGGCTCTCCTCCGGGGAGCCGCCAGCCGACATTGTCTGGCTGACGGCATCTGAAGGAGGCCCACCCTGTGGGATCTCACCGGCTGTTGGGAGGAATGTGGCAGTAGGCAGTCTCGGAGGTATGTTGGCCCTAAGCCATGTAGGGCTTTAAAGGTAATAACCAACACCTTGAATTGCGTCTGGAGACCAATAGGTAGCCAGTGCAGCTCGCGGAGGATCGGTGTGACGTGGGTGTACCTAGGTACACCCAATATCGCTCGCGCGGCTGCATTCTGGACTAGTTGCAGTCTCCGAACACTTTTCAAGGGTAGCCCTCACTGTCCAGATTTTATTTCATCCAAATCCTGGGACATTCAAAGCATTCCAGGTCTCAGTTGTTGCAAACCAATGGAAGAGCCTCAGCAGCAAAACACTGATTGACAAGAACTTCTAGAACAAAATGATTTGTTCCAAGTTGAGGACAAAACATTTTTTTCATTTTTGTGCACACTTACAATAAGCTCCTTATTCTTATTATACGCCATTATACTTCCATTTTACTGCACATATTATACTTATTTATTATACTTATTATACTTCCATTTTATTGCACACTGTATAATTATAGCAATAGCAATAGCAATAGCAGTTAGACTTATCTACCGCTTCATAGGGCTTTCAGCCCTCTCTAAGTGGTTTACAGAGTCAGCATATCGCCCCCACAGTCTGGGTCCCCATTTCACCCACCTCGGAAGGATGGAAGGCTGAGTCAACCTTGAGCCGGTGAGATTAGAACCGCTGAACTGCAGATAACAGTCAGCTGAAGTGGCCTGCAGTACTGCACCCTAACCACTGCGCCACCTCGCCTCTTATATATAACTAGCTGGATACCCGTGGTCCTTAATGAAACTACGTGATCGGGCAATGCAGGACAAATACAATTCACTCCGTTGGCTCAGTGGTGGTCGGTGATTGAAACACATAAGGGAATATTGCTCCTGCCACCTTGAGTCCGGAAGCAGTTCCATAGGTGGAAGACGTAGACAGATTGGTGAGGTACTGACATTTAGTACTGAGTGAAGGAGTGGAACGTCTGCCAGTTTGAACTGAGGTAACAGAATGTGAGGCAACTGGTAGTTGGAACAGAGTTCTTTTGAGGTGGGGAGGGGGAGTAGAACTCCTTAGCATCAGAGTGTGTTAATTACTGTATAAGAAATACTAATGATCTGATAGTCATTTTGGAAAATCCTTTCTTAGTGAGTATCTAGAAGCCAAGAGAGACATACGTGCCAAATTTCAAGTTTGTAGGCTTTACGGTTCTGGAGATTTTGTGATGAGTGAATGGTATTAGGCTTTTATATATATAGAATTATAAGAGCTCTTCTGTGAATGGTAGCCTTAATATTCACGGTCATTTTTTAATGATAACTTTTAATGCCAACTGGTTCACTTTTGTTCCAGCCAGCTTTGTAAAACTTTGAAATGAAACTATTAAAAAACAGTGGTGGTATCTTGAACCTGAAGTATTATTATTAAGCACCCTATTATTCTTGCTGATGGAATAAATCTTTGTCATTGGGAAATGATCTCTCCTTTCTAAACTCTTAATTAACATCTTCATACTGTAATAAGCTTTAGGTGGCCAGAATTATGGAAGGTGGGAGCAAGTTCGTTAAATTTGTATTATTAATGAGATGAGGGAATGATGTGAATAGGGGCGCTCATCATGCACAATCCTACACACACTTGTCAGTTAAATGCCAGGCAGTATCAGGTTGCATCAGTCATAGGCTTATGGCATATATTCAGGA
The DNA here is from genome assembly GCF_009769535.1 of Thamnophis elegans. Lineage (NCBI taxonomy): Eukaryota > Metazoa > Chordata > Lepidosauria > Squamata > Natricidae > Thamnophis > Thamnophis elegans. Next base: position 6,524,966 of record NC_045544.1, read on the forward strand.
GATTCCTGTAACGCGCTCTACATGGGGCTGCCCTTGAAGAGTGTTCGAAGACTTCAGTTAGTCCAGAACGCAGCCGCGTGAGCGATTGTGGGTGCACCCAGGTACACCCACGTCACACCTATCCTCCGCGAGCTGCACTGGCTACCCATTAGTCTCCGGACCCGCTTCAAGGTGCTGGTCGTTACCTATAAAGCCCTACATGGCATCGGACCTGGGTACCTGAGAGACCGCCTCCTGCCGATTACCTCCCATTAGATCTCACAGGTTAGGTCTCCTCCGGATTCCATCTGCCAGCCATTGTCGGCTGGCGACCCCCCGGGGGAGAGCCTTCTCTGTTGCAGCTCCAGCCCTCTGGAATGAGCTCCCTGTGGAGATCCGGACCCTTACTACCCTCCCGGCCTTCCGCAAAGCCACCAAGTCCTGGCTGCTCCAGCAGGCCGGGGGGCTTGTGAAACATCCAGCCCCACGGAAACTGTGAATGTTGCGTATTTTAAAGTGTTGTTTTTGTCTATTTAAACCCCCTTCCCTTGTTTATTGTGAGCCGCCCGGAGTCCTTCGGGAGTGGGCGGCATACAAGACAAATAAACTAAACTAAACTAAACTAAGATTCCACCAGAGTTTCATTTTCTGAATGGGACAAAGCTGTGCTCTTTTAAAACTAGAGGCAGAAGGAGGTATGGAGCAAGAGGTTTTTGTTCCGAGTTAAGGAAAAAAGTGGAGAGTATCTTCAGCCCAATTGCTCTGATAAGCAGCTGAGATTACTGTATACCCCAAAGCAGTGAAAGGTCCATGGCCAACCCCCCCCAGCCCCCCCCCCCACAACTTTGTTATAGTATTATATTGAAGTAACTTCTAAGGAAGAGATAACTGCTCTAGTTAGAGATTGTGTTCTTGTGATATCTTTTGTCTTTATACTTTAGAAGCCTTATTCTCTCTTATTCTTTCGTCTCTGTACAAGTAGGGCATTATGTGTAATTTTAGATTGAGTTCAAGGTTTATTTTTTTCTGCTTTTTAATTTCTTGGGAGCTGATATTTAAGATGAAAGCCATCGTTCTCCCATGGTCATTAATTATAGTGGATGAACAGTGTCTTCTGATCTACCGGGAACGTTGTATTGATTTTTTGTAAATTGGGCTTTCTATATTATATTTCTTCAGTTCCTTTAAAAAAAAAAAAAGAAAGTTTGATTTTTACCTCTTGCTGAATTTATTTGTCCCCTACCCCTAAAACCCCTAGTTACATTCTAGGCAACAAGTCCAGGAGATTTTCTAGAAAATGGGTGGTACAATGGTCCAGGGGTCTCCAACCTTGATAACTTTATGATTTGTGGACTTCAACTCCCAGAATTCCTCAGCCAGCACATGCTGGCTGAGGAATTCTGGGAGTTGAACTGCACAAGTCATAAAGTTGCCAAGGTTGGAGACCCCTGCGGACAGAGAATTACCAAGATGCCTCACTAGGATATAAGAGAGTCCAGGATGTGTAGATAGATCTATACAACTAGAGATAGATTCCAGAGATAGATCTAGGATCTGTACAGGACTTCTGGGAGAGGAAGTACCATTCCTTTGGTGAGAATTATTATTTTATCTTGTCTTTATTTGTTAGTTGAAGGCAGCATACGTAATGCTCCCTATTTTCCGCACAACAACAACCCTGGGAAGTGGGTTGGGTTGTGAGAGAGTAAGTGTTCCAAAGTCACACAAAACCAGGACCATGATCCGACAAATGCGCGCACGACAAAAGCGCGCCGACAAAACCGTGACGTCATCAACGCACCGACAACAGCGTGCCGACAGAAGCGCGATTTAAGTTAAGGTAAGGGTTAGGGTCAGGGTCAGAGTTAGGTTTAGGGTTAGGGTTAGGTTTAGAGCGCGCTTCTGTCGGCGCGCTGTTGTCGGCGTGCTTCAGCGCTCATTTGTCGGCGCGGTTTAGAACTCACGGTTTTGTCATCGCGGTTTAGTCGGGCGCGGTTTTGTCGTTCGCCCTTTTGTCGGTGAACCAACCACGACTAGTAGAACTCATTGTGTTCTGATTTCTAGACCAGCACCTTAACCACTATACCAAATTGGCTCGGATTCAAAAGGGGTTATGATTTTAATTAACAGATCTTCTAAGCTGTTTATTTAAAAAACGTAGAAAAGGCTGCATTTTTAACCCTTGTCAAAGTACATAACTTTTCTGGATCCATCTCATATTCCTGAGAAAAAGTATGCACTTTCCTCTAACATCTGTATATTAAGTCTGTTACATTACATGTCTCAATTTAATTTAGTGCTATTTAGTCTTTAATCCACTCCAGGGGGAATATACTTCCTTTTTCTTTGCACGTAGGAATTCTTTTTAGATTATTTCCTGATGCCATTTGATATTCTAAAATTAAAATACGTCATATGAATGCCAATACAATTCATGCTTCTGTGAAGCTTATTGCTTTATGTGAGTCAAATCTGAATACAGTCAAAAACCACTTAAAGACTGGATGTTTGCTAAATGATAAGGATTTTATTAAACATATGGAACCAGAAATGGCAGGTTCCCCCCCCCCCCTTTGCCCACTACCACCACAAAGCAGAAATTTAATTATGCCATCTCTGATAACACCCAATTATAACATGCATATGTATAGAAATCACTGTTAGCTAAAGTTAATTTTTTTAGGGAGGCTTTGTCTCTTAACTGATAACAGATTTTTGGTGCCTGTTAGGTATGAATTTTACAAGCTGCATATTTTCTCACTAAGGTGATTCTCGGAAAAGGGAAAGAAATCAAATAAGACCCTGATTTCCACACTTCAATATATTAAACAATGTAATATTGCGTTATTTATTCAGGAAACAAATGACATTTTGTATGGGATTCCAAATTTATTAATTAAGGTTTTTGTTTTTAATGTTATTCTAAGTTGTATAATGCTAAAATAAATTAGACTTGACGTCATTGAATCATAGAAATAATCTAGAATTACAAGTACAAGAATTCGGACCTTATGCTATGTTCTAATTTCTTAGCTTATCTCTGGAAAAGGAAAAAGATCATGTCATGGAGACTGGCTGAGCCAGAGGGAGGGGGTCAAGTGGGGAATTAGTCTGGAATCGTTATGTAGGCACGAGAAGACAAAGTTCAACTCCCCCTGCCCTTGAATGCCATTGAACCTTATTTAGGCTGGGCCAAGTGCAAATTGCCAATCTGGGAAGATTCCTGTGAAATAGGCATGAGCAAAAAATCCCCCCCCCTTTCAGCCCATTTAGTCGGCTTTCATATATTTGTTTTATAATTTTATCCTCATTTCTTCTGGCAATATGAACAAATCACCTCAATGTAATTCTTTCATATTGGCCACTTGCTTTTCTATTCAATCCACATTTATTTGTTAATTCCTGACTCTTTCCCACCTTGTTTTAACATACATGCTACTTAAGAAGCTCCTTCCTACTGCATTCAACTTATTACAAGGAGTCCTTGAATTATGACCATTTAACACTGCCCCCGTTTATCATGACAGGGCTGTAAGAATAGGTGAGGTTGTGGCATACACCAAATGGTATTTGTTTGTAAATTACAAAAATTGACCTAACGATATGGCTTAGAAAAGATCTTTTTTAAAACATTAAAATAAATTTCCATAGGAAACTGTTCTGACCCCCTTCTCCATCCAGTAACAAATGCCGAGACAAGCTTAACTGGAATTTCACAGCACTTTATTAGCAAGAAACCAAAACCTCGGTGGCTGAAAGCCAAGCATAACAAACAGATAAGAACCTTGGCAGCAACTCAGACTTCGACAGATAACAGCTTCTCCAGCGTTAGGAATGACGTTGAATCCTGCAAAACTAGGCTCCTCCCAGTCTCTTTTTAAATACAATCTTGAGAGGAGCCTAAATACAATCACCTGGGTCCAATTATCTTTGGTAACTGCGTAGCTGCTCTTTACGTCGATCTGCCCGGCGTTGCCGGGCATCCAGGAACAACTCCCTTGTCTCCTCCCCACTGCTCCAATGCATGACTTCAGGATCACACTCCCTTGTCTCCTCCCCACTGGTCCAAGGCTCAGGTGCCTCCTGGTGGCCAACCAGCCTCTCTGCGCCCTGCTCGGAATCGGAACCCTGTCCAGGGTCCTCCACATCCTCCAGAGTTGACTCATAGGGCCTCTCGCCGTCGGAGTCTGGTGGCAGCTCCAACGGCTCCTGCTGGGCCATAACAGGAAACAATAGGAAATCCTTCACCAAAAAATACATTACATTATTTTAGATAATTTAGATCAAGGATGTCAAACCTGATCGCGTCACGTAACCTATCGTTGTGTATCACAACATTTTTTGCCTTTGCGGAGCCAGGTGGGCGTTGCTTGCCTGTGACGCATCCAGCCTGCAGGCCGCCAGTTTGACAGGCCTGATTTAAATTATTAGCATCTGTAATGAAAAAAAACAAACAAAAAACTCCAGCCCTGTTTGTCGACCATAACAGAAAAAACAGAGGTCTTTTCAGTTTCTTAATATAAACCTTCTGGGTCACTGCAGAATATTCTCTGGATAACCAAAGAGAATATTCAATGAATGTTCTGAATTTTATTTTCAGTTAGTACATCATCTCAGTGCAGCTTCCTGATTGTTCTGATTTTTTTAAAAAAATGCCCCTGGCTAGTTTCATACAGGCTCTGCTTTTTTTTGGTACAGTTTGCCTGCCAAGTGTAAGAGCATGTATATCGTTCTTACTGATATTTTTCCTTGCAGATTGGAGTGGCTTTGTCTGCAAGCAGAAATGAGGGGGGGGGGGGGAACTACCGATTCTTGATTGCATAAATAACATTAACAGTAGAAGAAAAGCTGAGATCAAGCTTAGGATGGACATACCCAGTAAAACCAAACAAAGCAAGAGTTTAAGAAGAGGTATATTACTTTTGCAAAATTAGTCACACCTATGGGTACACTTCCTGTTCTGACCCCCTCCTCCACCCAGTAACGAAAGCCGAGACAAGCTTAACTAGAATGTACTTTAATAGCAAGACCAAAATCTCGGTGGCTGAAAGCCAAGCAAACAAACAGATAAGGACCTTGGCAGCAACTCAGACAAACCTTGGCAGCAACTCAGACAAACCTTGGCAGCAATCCAACCTGCCAAGTTAGTTACAACAGTTCTCTTTAGTCAATGCGTTGACTTCTGCAAGAGGGGCGTGTGCACAAGCAGTCTTTTTTATAGTCTGGGGAGGAGCCTAATGACCACCAGCTGAGCGCAATTACCTCCTGCAATTGCGTAATTGTTCCTGATGCCTAGTAGCTCTTCGGTGCCAGGCATCCTGGAACAACTCACTCCTGGCTTCTGGATCACTCTCCCTTGTCTCCTTCCCACTGGTCCAAGGCTCAGGCGCTACCTGGTGGCCAACCAGCCTCTCTGCGCCCTACTCGGAGTCGGAACCCTGTCCAGGGTCCTCCACATCCTCCAGAGCCGACTCATAGGGCCCCTCACTGTCGGAGTCTGGTGGCAGCTCCAACGGCTCCTGCTGGGCCACAACAACTTTCATACATGGCCTTCACATTGCTTAGCTGCAGAATGAAGAGCGGAAGACGCTACTAGAAGTCACCTACCCTTAAAACTCTGAACTTTGACTTAACAAAGGCTTTGTTTTTTTTAAAAAAACAAAACAGGAATTTACCCGATAGGCTAGCAGTTGTACAATTGTGAGCCATCTACTGTCCGTCTTAACTGCTTTCCTCTTTAACATTCCCCAACCCTATTACGCGTCCAGCCTAAATTAATAGCAGCAAAATCAGGACTAGGCCAGGCTTTCCTGCTAGGCTGGAAAAGGTCTAGAAAATGAAAGTCCATTTACTTCTTACAAAGTATAGCCAAACTGCTGTGCTCAGAACAGTTGGCACACTTAAAGCAGCACCCCTCAGAACAGTGAAACTTGATTTGATGTTTTAAATCCCAACACTTTATTCCATGCTCAGAAAACTTAGCATGTCTTCTATGAGGTTAGAATATTGAGATTGAGACATTTTGCACATGTGTATTATTTCTGTTCAGAAAGTCACGTTGTCCACCTTGCTTTGCTTGACATACAGTTGCACCCAAACATGAACAGATTGTATACAAAATTGTCTTGTTCTGATGGAGAAGATATTTGTTGCTAGGAAACATAAGAACGTTGAAATAGTTTCTTAGGTTTGTGCAAAACCGTCGGCAACTTTGTACTTGAAAATTGTAGAAAACTCACACATTTTCATTTCCTTTTTTTAAAAAAAAATATGGTGTCCAAATCCAAAAAGCATTTAGTATGGTATATCTCTTGCAATCTATAGCTGCTAAGGTATCAAATACAATTTTACCGATTTTGATAAATGGATCTGAAGTTGGATTTTATTAAAGGCAGCTAAATTCATAGAACTTTTTTTTTCAGAGTGAGGCCAGGGCAAAGTTTGAGTTCTGATTATCCAGTTTGGCAAATTGTATCATGTTGAAGATGATACATTAGAGTAGGAGTGTCAAACTGGCGGCCCGCGGGCTGGATGCGTCACATGCAGACCAGGCCCACCCCACCTCCGCGAAGAGGAAAAATGTCACAATACGTCACGTAACAGCAACGGGATGCTGCGAATTTGACACCCATGCATTAGAGAGATAATTATAGAGAAAGAATAAATCAGGGCCCCAAATAAATATGGCAATGGTCAATAATTTATTGGCAATAACAATAGCAATAGCAGTTAGACTTATATACCGCTTCATAGGGCTTTCAGCCCTCTCTAAGCGGTTTACAGAGTCAGCATATTGCTCCCAACAACAATCCGGGTCCTCATTTTACCCACCTCGGAAGGATGGAAGGCTGAGTCAACCCTGAGCCGGTGAGATTTGAACAGCCAAACTGCAGAACTGCAGTCAGCTGAAGTAGCCTGCAGTGCTGCATTTAACCACTGCGCCACCTCGGCTCTCCATTTAACCACTGCGCCACCTCGGCAAGTTGTAGGATACAGGATGAATATGTCTTTTACCTCTCAAACAGAAAGAAAAGTTTTAAAAGTAAGAAGCTGTTTCTTTCCCTACCTTGCCAAAAGTCATCGCAGGGCAAGAGAAATATTATCGCATCGCTTGACCTCATAATAATATATTATCCAGAACTTTATAGGGGTTTTTGAACTAAAACAAACATTAACCTTTTGCTCTACACTAGTAGGTTATAACAAAGAAAGCCCAGCCATGGATAGGACACCATGTTGTCAAGTCCTCTTTGTCGTCTTCCTGACCTTTTGGAGGAAAGCCAAAAGAAATATGTATTTTATTACTCCCTTCCAAAAAGCCAGGACAAACTCAAGGAAGAGCAAACATTGCACAGGTTAGAAAACATTATTAAAATACACATGCACACGCATGCAAACACACACAGCAAAGAAATGTTGCGAGGAAAAATCCTACAACATTAGATGTAATACCTTAAAATCAGAGTGAGATTGGTGTGTTAGTATTCCAACAAATTTTAAGATTCATGTGTACAAAATATCTGCTTAGAATTAAGAGATTGTAAAGCTTGGGATTTGTTCTGCGTGCCAGAACTGAACAGCTCTCAGAGTCTTGTCACTCAGAAATTGACTGCTTATCAAAACTGATTTCTATTTTTCAACAGTATAATTTGGGGCTGCTTAGCAGAAGGTAGGTAATTTTATTGCCTCTGTTGTCAAATACTTGAAAATTGAATTAATCTATTGTAAATAATCCAGATATCTACCAGAGGAACTAGATGTGTTTCTAATGTCTTATTATTATCTGGTAGTGTATATCTGTATCCATTATTACGTTTACTAATCCATACAGCAGTCAAGATCATTTTATTTTCTAATACTTTTCAATATATGCCAGACTCCAAGTAAATTGCTAATGAATGGAATACAAATATGCTATCATAATTTAGCTACACAGATACTGTTTGCTATCAGCAGCATCAAGATTTGTTATTCATAGATTTTATGTGCTGAAATATATATGTAATAGCAGATTTGCATAAGCAGCATACCCTAATATTTCAGAAAATGACTTGGTAGCTCTTCTGATTGGTATCTTTATTATTACAGTGAATCTCAGTCACTTTAACTTAAAGCAGGAGTGTCAAACTTGATTTCATTGAGGGCCACATCAGGGTTGTATTTGACTTCAGGAAGCCAGAGTGGGCATGGCCAACTCGGTGTCACTCATATCGGGGGTACCTGTGGTAGCCCAAGTGCTCTGCCAATGAAAATGGAGCTCGTGAGGCAGGGGTGGGTTTCAGGCGGTTTGCGGCGGTCCGGTTGGTTGGCGAACCCAGAAGTAAGTAACTTCCGGGAACGCCGAAGGGTCCACCCACCCGCCCGCGTTTCTTACCCAGTTTTGACGAGTTCTGCGCTTCCACGCATGCGCAGGACGCATACAGCGCCTGCGCGATCCTCCAGGAGCAGCTGGAGCATTGCACAGACGCTAGTACGCATGCATGCATTGCGTGCGTGCATGAGGACGCCGCCGGCCCCATTCCAACCGAACTGGTTGGAACGGGGCAAGAAACCCACCCCTGTCGTGAGGGCGTCGTGAGGCCCTCCCGAGCTGTTTTTGCTGGCAGAAGCCCTGCGGGCTGGTCCTTCACTGTTTCAAGGGCGACCCCACGGCCAAGATCCAAGCACCCCACGGGACTTGAGTTTGACACCCCTATCTTAAAGTGTATTTTTCTTAAGCCAACTGAAAAAAGTTATCAATTTCTAGAAACTTTAAATCTGATCTTCCTTCTTTGCTTTCTTCCTCCCTGTCAGGAAAAGTTCCAGGAGGAAGAGATTTTTCAAAATATAATTTTATTGAAAGTCTTAAAAACAAAGATAACAGCTCATACAAACTAACGTAGAGTAAGATAGAAAAAAGGAAAAGAAATTGAGAAGAGAGAGCAAGAAAGAAAAAGACGAAAAGATGTGGCTTCCAATCTTTGTAGCAGTTTTAAGTACAACTATAAATTTACCTCTTTCTTTAAAATCACCTCTTTTTCTTCTATAATCTATCCTATCTAACTATTATAAGTTCATTTTTTTTTGTTTTATGCAAAAAGTATAAAGTTTATAGGAGTTTTCAGTCAGCAATAAACACAGATCTTGTTCTTTCTCTAAGTCAATTGGGTCATGTTAACAAGTTCTATCATCTTTAAGCATTCCTCCATTGAAGGTATTGATAAATCTTTCCATCTTTGTGCGTTCAATAATGTCACTTCGGTTATATACAACAACTAAGTTCCATGTATTTTTTCAAATTGTTTGTCCATAAGTCCCAAGCAGAGGAATTCTAGTTTCAATTGTATATTAATCATTAAAACCTCAGAATCAATATATGGATTTAAATCAGTGGTGGGTTTCAAATTTTTTTTGAACCTACTCTGTGGGTGTGGCCTCCTTTGTGGGAGTGGCTTGCCGGCCATGTGACCTGGTGGGAGTGGCTTGCCGGCCATGTGTTCTCTCTCTCTCTCTCTCTCTCTCTCTCTCTCTCTCTCTCTCTTTCCTTCCTTTTGTCTCTATCCCCTTTTCCTTTTTTTCTTTCATCTCTCTTTCACTTTTTCTTTCTTTTTTCTTTTTTTCTTTCTTTCTTTCTTCCTTTCTCTTTCTCTCTCTGTGTGAGTCTGTGTGTGTGTGTGTGTGTGTGTGTGTGTGTGTGTGTCAGTGGTGGGTTTCAAAAATTTTTGGAACCTCTTCTGTAGGTGTGGCCTGCTTTCCAGGTCCACTGGTGGAACCTCTTCTAACCGGTTCGGTAGATTTGATGAACCGGTTCTACCGAACTGGTGCGAACTGGTAGGAACCCACCTCTGATTTAAATGCAAAAGTTCCAGATTTTTTAAACATCCACCAAGCATCATAAAAAGTAGACAATTTCTATCTCTCTCTCTTTTTTTTTTGCACATTTCTAGCTTTTTTGCATAGCCACATCCACTTTTTTGCACTTTTTTTGATGCTCAAAAAAGCTGTGGATCACAACTCTTCTTGTTTATTGTTCCAACAGAAATGTGAAGTCCCTTTATGCATTCTAAACAATTACTCTTGTGTCATATACTAACAGTATATAATTTATAAAAGTTCTCTTTAAGATCATAACATAGTATACTTTTTAATTCTTTCAACCATATATTTTCCTGTGTATTATAACCAACATATGTTTATCTTTTGCTTGTTTTTCTTCTGTTTCAAATTTCAATAACAGTTTGTACACATTCATCATTTGTTTCAAAATCTGTCCTTTGTCTACTTTACAAAAACCCTTTTGTCTACTTGAAAACTTTTTGGTAACAGTAAATAAGGAAGCCATTGGCAGCCACATCCCTCCATCACCAACAAAATACTCTTGATTGTATTTTGTATACCCCTTGAACAAATTCTAGCATCTCAGGATACGTTAACTATTTTTGTATTTGCCCATTATCTCTCATTTAGAGAATGCTTCTTGTGCTGAGAACCACAAGGTGTTTTCAAACACAACTTGAAGAAGATGATTTTTTTTTATGATGATCTCAGAGCGGAGTGGGGAAGATAAATGGCTATTAGGAAATATACACATTCTATTTCATTTCAAAAATCTCAGACAAAGCAGTTTAAGAGTCTCTGGTCTTAGAGCTTCGAAGTTGAAAGGCTTAATATTTTTTTTCCTCATGGACTAATACTTTCATGCTTTTTGGTCAAGGATTTGCATTCCCACCTACCCACTATTTATCTCTGTAAACACCATCTATCATTGTAGCTTTTGCCAGTAAATTCTATTTGGATTTGAGAGTAGGGGTATGCAATTTTGTGCAGATGGTGTTCAACAATATTTGATCACCTGAAGTTTCAAACTGTGAAGAAGAAGGCTTTGTGTTTTGGCTTTAATATCTGAAAATTATGATTAATGAGGGTCTTGTCACTTGAGATTTGTTTCAGGTACTGAATTCTGAGTGTTAACCCAAAGTAATTCGCTGTAACATAAATGGATGATTTTTATAATATGCATATACAAGGTTATAAGGTAATAACTTTGACACTGCAGTATAAAACATGATTAAAATGACTTTGTCCTCTGGATGCTTCATGCTGAAGTGCAATAGAGAAGTGCTTTCATTTTAGTATAATTTCATTTAATGTCTTCCTATTATTGTGGTGCCATTTATTATTATTTTTTATCTCTCAGTTTCTGGTAGTAAATAGCCGTTAGAATTTGTTAGGCCATGGTGGAAGTTCAAGGCACTTGCAGCGTTTTTAAAAAAAATTCTGAACAATTTCAGTCCCTGTACAATGAAGTACATCAATATTATTCCTTGCAAGGAATCGTATGAGATACAATGCGCTAAGTGGCCATGCTAAAACAAAGTCGAAACTAGATACAAGGGAGCCATTGAGCAGGCAATTGAAATGAACTATACATGAGGAATACAGGGTTCCACCACAAAACCGCGGTCGACTAAAGCGCGCTCGACGAAACCGCGTACCTGACGTCATCACAGGGCGACGAAAAAAGCACGCTGTGAGCGGTAAAGCTAAAATTAACGCGTAAACCTAAACCTAACCCCCCCCAAACCTAACCCTAAACCTAACCCTTAACCTAACCCTAAACCTAACCCTAACCCTAACCCTTAACCTAACGCTAAACCTAACGCTAACCCTTAACCCTAAACCTAACCCTAACGCTTAACCTAACCCTAAACCTAACCCTAACCCTTAACCCTAAACCTAACCCTAACGCTTAACCTAACCCTAAACCTAACCCTTAACCTAACCCTAACCCTAACCCTTACCTTAACGTGAATCGGCTTGCTTTAAAAGCGCTTTTTAAAGCGCCCTTTTTTCTCCGCGGTCGTTGTTGTCACGCTGCTGATGACGTCAGTGACGCGCTTTAATCGGGCGCGCTTTAGTGGACCGCGGTTTTGTCGTGCCACGGGAATACAGTACTGGTAATTTCTATTTCCTTAATGACTTTCCATTCAGTTTGGAGTCCTTTGCCAAGTATCAGCTAGGTTTCAGATTAAGATCTTGCTTTGTGGATATCTTCCTTCATTCTCCTACTCCTATACAGGGAGAATGGCTCAGGTAGGATATTTACAGTACATTGTGACAGAATTTCAACTGATCCAATCTGATGATTTGGAGTTCCGTGTTGATTCTAAATTAAAGTGCACAGTGTTATTATTCAAATTACTTCAGGTAGTCCCCAGCCAGTAGCAGCACCATCCAGACCTCAGAAACTTAAAACAAAGAACTAAGCAGCACTGGTCTTGAATAGTTGGATAGAAGACCACCAGGAAATTTAAGGGTTGTAGGTGACATTCTGAAATCAATAAAGTAACCCAGGTGAAGGCAGCGGAAGACGTCCTACATATGGTTAGTTAGCAAACTATTTTGTCTGCATGCTCAATAAGAATTTTAGGAACAGAAATTTTAGCAGCAGGTATAGCTGCATGTGGTATTCAGAAATACAAATATTTTTTGTGAAAATACTAACTTATGATTGTGTATACAGTTGTAAGGTACCTATTTGAGAATTGAGTGCATTATCAATTTGATAATGGTATATGAATCAGGGTGGATTTGATTTAAATCAAGTCGATTTAAATCACTAGTAAAAAGGCTTGATTAAAATCAACTAAATCATAATTTTTAAAGAGCGACTGTCATTTGTTCCACAGTAGCTCCTCCTCTGACTCCCTGTTGACTCACCGACACTCCCAATATTGAAGAATATACAGCCTCATGCTATATAACCAGAGGTGGGTTCGCACCGGTTTGATAGAACCGGTTCGTCAAATCTACCGAACCGGTTAGAAGAGGTTCCACCAGTGGACCCGGAAAGCAGGCCATACCTACAGAAGAGCTTCCAATTTTTTTTTGAAACCCACCACTGCACATAACTAAGCTCCATTTCATGCTGAATAAACTAAATTATTAATGTATCTTAAATAGAAAACTATCTTTGCCTTGATTTTTACTCCAAATAAATTCGATAAAAATTAAAAAAATTAAAAAATCCAATTTAAAAGTTAAAAATCCAATGTTTAATTTTTTTAAAAAAAATACTGATTTTTATCCACCCTGATATGAATTTGATTTAAGCTTGTCTCTTTGAGGATGATCCATTGTGGCGTAAACACTGTATAACATTAGAATGGAAGTTACCATGCATGTTCTTGAAGTGGAAGAGTATCTTTTTGATTAAAGCAGTTAGATTTATATACCGCTTCATAGGGCTTTCAGCCCTCTCTAAGCGGTTTACAGAGTCAGCATATCGCCCCCAACAACAATCTGGGTCTTCATTTTACTCACCTCGGAAGGATGGAAGGCTGAGTCAACCCTGAGCCGGTGAGATTTGAACCGCCGAACTGCAGATAGCAGTCAGCTGAAGTAGCCTGCAGTGCTGCATTTAACCACTGCGCCACCTCGGCTCTTTGGCATTATGGGAATTGGCAACATGGAACTATTTGCATTGCTTGGTGGCAACTCAAGTTTGCTTACTTCTAGAGTTGCCAATAAATTCTCATGTTTAACAAATGCAAGATGGATGGTAACAAGGTAGAATTAGCTTCCTGTTCGTCTATTTTTCTAGACTGCAAACATATTAAATGGATTCTGTAATTATAAAGTGGATTTTTTTAATGTATCCAATAAGATATACAGGAAATCCTCAACATACAACAGTTTGCTTAGTGACCTTTCAAAGTTATAGTGGCACTGAAAAAAGTGACTTACAGCTGTTTTTCACACTTACGACTGTGGCAGCAGCCCCATGGTCACATGATCAAAACTGATAACTGACATGTATTTATGTGTCCTGGGGTCATGCGATCACCTTTCGCAACCTTCTGATAAGTAAATGAGGACGCCATATTCAGTTAACAACCTTGTTACTCACTTAACAACTGCAATGATTCACTTAACAATTGTGGCAAGAAAAGTCATAAAATGGGGCAAAACTCACTTAACAAATGTCTCTCGCTTAACAGCGGAAATTTTGGGGTGAGCGATAGTCATAAGTCGAGGACTGCCAACCATATTTTTCGGCGTATTATACACACCTTCCCCCCCCCAAAAAAGATTGTGAAAATTTGGGTGAAAAACCATCATTAGAATCCAGGTAACATTGCTCAGTAGGAAACTAGGTTCTTGGTTTGGAGTTCAGCTTGCTTTGCAAAATTATAATTATTAGCTGATATCATTTCTAAACTAGATAGTATTTACCAGAGTCACCCATGCCTGATTTATATTCCCGACTGCAAAATTGTGAGGGGTATCGTTTTAGGAGGGGCTGCAAGCTTCAGCTAATAGAAGTGGTTTTTTGCTGATTCTGTTATTTTAATTCATGCTTGACAAAATAAATAAATAAAACAAAATAAATGTTATGATGCATTACATGCATGTTAGAAAGTTGTGCCCCGGTTGTCACTTATTTCCCTGGCGCAATTTAAATTTGCGTGCGTCTTATACACTGAATGAAGCCCCACCCACTCCCACCAGAGGCCAAAAACGCAAGGCATGGAGACAGCGATGGCCCGTGCCAATTCCTGCAGCCTGGAACAGCTGATTGGGGGTATTCCGGCAGTCTGATCTACCCGCCAATCAGCTGTGCTGAAACAGGCTGCAATAAATGCTAAATCTGACCTGCAGCAGAAATCACATTCAGAAAGCACAGTAACTGATTCAGCAGGGTTCAAAATAATAATAATGTACAATAGTTTACCAAAAGCAGGTTTTCCAAAGTAGCAGTAAATACAAGCAAAACACAAGCAGTTTCACTTTCAATTCTCTCCTAAGCCAGGCTCCTTCCTGTCTCCTTCTTGCTCACACAGCAAATTTCAGAGTCCAAATAGCCCTCATTGGCTGACTTAGTTGCTATGCCTATTCATTGGCTGACCTTGTTGCCATGTGTCAGCTGAATACCTTGGATGCTGGTAGGCAGAGGCAGATTTTTTTTTCTTATTTTCCTCCCTAAAAACCAAGGTGCGTCTTATACTCCGGAGTGTCTTATACTCTGAAAAATACAGTATATATTCGAGTTTCTCAAGCTTTCTCAAAGATTTTTATTGCCTTTAGGTATTCCCCTCTACAGTTAAAGGAGAAATAAATATGATAGGGTGGTTCAGACATTTTGTTAGGCTGCAGACAACAGCGGCAACTTAAAAGAAGTTGTTAACAAATATGTTTCCTTGGAACTGTTACATAAACAAGCCATCTGTCGTGTACAATCTATAGTAATTCTAATGGTTTCATTTCAGTCAACCATCTATTTTTAACTGGTGGAAATGTTCACAGATGGCAAGCTGTTAAAGAACAAAGTGCTTAGATTTACCACACAATTCTTTTCAGAAGGGCTATCATTGATTTAGCTATAACATTACATTGGTTCCATTTCAAAAACCGAGCTTAACATTAAGCTTCTAATGACTTTCTGAAGTAAAATCACTGAAAATGAGTCTAGCATGTTGTAGTCTGTAGGCTGGTTGATCACGATGCAACAGCAATTCTAATAAACTGGAGGCTTCAAAACTTCTTTAACTCACAGGGAACAACTGAAGGAATTATAGGGATCACTTGGCTAGTTCCCATACCAAGGCAGGTGAAAATAAATGCTATTTTAGAATATTTCTGAATAATCTTTTGATTTTCTTTAAATATGATTTGGAAATTCTGTGAAACCAATTTAAGAAAGATAAAAAGGTAAAGGCTCCCCTCACACATATGTGCTAATTGTTCCTGACTGTATGGGCTGGTGCTCATCTCCGTTTCAAAACCGAAAAGCTAGCACCATCCGAAGACACCTCCATGGTCTTGTGGCCGACATGACTAAATGCCGAAGGTGCACAGAACGCTGTTACCTTCCCACCAAGGTGGTCCCTATTTTTATACTTGCATTTTTACATGCTTTCGAACTGTTAGGTCAGCAGAAGTAACGGGAGCTCACTCCGTTATGCAGCACTAGGGATTCGAACTGCCAAACTGCCGACCTTTCTGATTGACAAGCTCTGCATCTTAGCCATTGAACCACCGAGTCCCCTTTTAAGAAAGATAATCAAGCTAGAAATAGTACACAGAGTTAGAATGCTGGTGTGGTAATATGTTAATAAAGAATTAGTTATAGTTATAGTTATAGTTTTATTGATTTGTATGCCGCCCACTCCCGAAGGACTCCGGGCGGCTTACAATAAAACAAGGGAGGGGGGATAATACACAAACAACATATTAAAATATACAACAGTCACAATTTCCGAGGGGCTGGATATTTCGAGAGCCCCCCAGCCTGCTGGAGCAGCCAGGACTTGGTGGCTTTGCGGAAGGCCGGGAGGGTAGTAAGGGTCCGGATCTCCACGGGGAGATCGTTCCAGAGGGCTGGAGCTGCAACAGAGAAGGCTCTTCCCCCGGGGAGTCGCCAGCCGACATTGGCTGGCAGATGGAATCCGGAGGAGACCTAACCTGTGAGATCTAATCGGTCTATAGGAGGTGATCGGCAGGAGGCGGTCTCCTGAATCTTGTTTACAAAAAAAACCCCAAAACAGCCAACATTTGGTTTGCTTGTTTTTTACATGATAAACATGAAAAGAATAACTCATTGTTTACTCATTTTTATACCATGGTTTAGATTTTGTTTTGTAATCAAAAATACATAGTGCATACTAAGAAGTCATTGGGAACCACAAATCAACAAGATCTATAGTCTTGCAAAAATAATTGACAAAATAAATAAACAAGACCTGTATGACAAGGTTAATATCAATTTTTTTTTGCTCAGAATAGAACAGTATACCAAAATTTTATATACTGTATATACTCGAGTATAAGCCTAGTTTTTCAGCCCACTTTTTGGGCTGAAAAAAGCCGCCTCGGCTTATACTCGAGTCAGTGAAAAATGTGCCCGAAATGGAGGAGAAAAAGGGGCGGGGCCATGCCGCTGGGTGACGCTCGTGAATGGCCCAGTGCCCCTGTGAGTTTCCCCTCCCTCTGTGTCAGTTTGCCGCGCAGCGCGCACCGCACCATCCCCCCTCCTCACGTTCTAATGTAATGCAGGGCTGTCTTACGATTCCCCTTCCTCCCCCTCCTGCCGCTCTGCAACGATGTCCCACCTCCTCCTTGTTATGGCAAGCAGCCACATAGCGATGTCCCACCTCCTCTGGTACAGTGATCCAATGATAGGAATCACTGTGCCGTGTGTCATAGGAGGCGGGACATCGCTCCCGCGGCTGCACGGGACATCATCATCACAGCGGGACGTCAGCATCATGAGGTGAGTGAAGTATTTCATTGAATACACCGCTAGTTTACTGTTTTTCTTTGAAATAAATATTCAAAAACATTATTGGTATCTATTTTTATTTTTGAAATTTACCGGTAGCTGCTGCATTTCCCACCCTAGGCTTATACTCGAGTCAATAACTTTTCCAGTTTTTTGTGGTAAAATTAGGTGCCTCGGCTTATATTCGGGTCGGCCTATACTCGAGTATATACGGTACTGTGTTTCCCCCAAAATAAGACAAGGTCTTATTTTCTTTTGACCCCTGAAATAAGCGCCTGGCCTTATTTTTGGGGCGGTCTTATTATTTTTGAGGTGCAGGAGGCGGCTAGTGTGATCACCACATGGCTGCTGTTGTGTTATAATATTTTTGGGGAGGGCTTATTTTTGGGGAGGGCTTATTTTTGGGGAAGGGCTTATTTTAGTGCATGTGCTCAAAGCCTGTGTGGGCTTATTATCCAGGGAGGTCTTATTTTCAAGGAAACATATGAAATTACAATTTCTTAAAATGTTGCCCTTTTATATAAATGACCTTGATTCTTTTAGTGTAAGATTGGAAGATATGGAGAGACCCAGTCCATAGAATCACCAAGAGTTGGACATCATGATTGAATGGATAATATTATCACCATCTTCTTGATTATTTGCTTTTTAGTAGTATTTCACTTGGAAATAATTATCTGAATTTTGAGTTCTAAGGATTGCATCCAATAGTGTCACTTTCCTTCCACCCAATTTAATTTTGGAAGTTGGGAGACTCTCCAGGGCAGGATCTGGATATTTTGGCAGAGGTGATAGGAAATGTTATTGACTAAGCAGAAATCCACTTGTATGGTACATTTATAATCCTCTGTTTCCATTTTTCAATTGCTCCGAGTAATTCAAGTCAGAGAGGCTAGCTCCAAATCATTGTATAAATATTTTGCAAAAAAAAAAAGCATTATTGAAGGATTTCAGGTTCTTTGAACTTACAATAGCTGGCCCCTAATGACTTTTTTTCAGAGGTGATGATCATTGTAACAGTCTATTAGAATATTTCATCCCAGATTTATACAGTTGTTTCAACTGATATTAAAGATTGATACTGATGTGTTAGTGATGCTCCCTTTTCCCGTTTAATTTAAAGTCTTTGTTTAATCTGTAGTATGTGCGTCTTTAATTTCCATTTTCTCACTGTTGTAATGATTACTAATTGAATTCACGCAGCACGTGTGTTGATTAAAATATACAAAACAGGCCTCCCCTTACGATTTCCTTAATCTTTTGACTTATGTGTCTTAGGTTCAGTTAGTAATGTGCTTCTAGCATACAGAATTTATTTAAATGGATGATCGACAGCGCTAAAAGCGCCTAAAGTATCTAATACCTAAAATCATCTAGCTGGCTATATTATGAAATATTCTATTTCTCTGTGGTCTTGATCTATCTAAGTTCATTGATTGTATAGTTGATGCCTCTTGGGATCTTTGAGCAACATATAGCAGTAGACTTATATACCGCTTCATAGGGCTTTCAGCCCTCTCTAAGCGGTTTACAGAGAGTCAGCATATTGCCCCCAACAATCTGGGTCCTCATTTTACCCACCTCGGAAGGATGGAAGGCTGAGTCAACCTTGAGCCGGTGAGATTTGAACCGCCGAACTGCAGACTAGCAGTCAGCTGAAGTGGCCTGCAGTACTGCACTCTAACCACTGCGCCACCTCGGCTCAGTGATGATGACACATCGTCACGTGACATATCGCAACTCCCCCCCTTCGCTAAACTGAGAGTGGGCGTGGCCAGTGTGTGACGCATCTGGCCTGTGGACCATGAGTTTGACATCCCTGCTATAAAGGGATTCTCACATTCTCTTTTTCTTAATAGTTGATTTGTAATTCTGGTCTAACTCTACCCTCCACCACTTAAAAGAAAAAGGGCTCATTTATCTAGTTATGTGCACATAAACTACAGGAGCCAGAAGGTGGCCCTCTAAATTTTAATTCCATTTTTACTCCTTCCTCACTTTCTTCTTGCCAGTAAAGCACACAGATTGTGGGATTCCTGTCTGTCTCACACACTAGGGTTAGCAGGGAGGGCGCGTGGTAAAGTCATTCTCCTCAACATAGATGATTAATACTAAGTACCAAGTGGCTATACAGGTAATTCTCAATTTACCACAATTGAGCCCAACATTTCTGTTGCTAAGGAAGACAGTTGTTAAGTGAGCTGTGCCCCATTTTTTCAACCTTTCTTGTCACAGCTGTTAAATGGATCACTGCAGTTAAATTACTAAATTAGCCGAGGTGGTGCAGTGGTTAAATGCAGCACTGCAGGCTACTTCAGCTGACTGCAGTTCTGCAGTTCGGCTGTTCAAATCTCACCGGCTCAAGGTTGACTCAGCCTTCCATCCTTCCGAGGTGGGTGAAATGAGGACCCAGACTGTGGGGGCGATATGCTGACTCTGTAAACCGCTTAGAGAGGGCTGAAAGCCCCATGAAGCGGTATATATAAGTCTAACTGCTATTGCTATTGCTACTAACACAATTGTTACCGGAATTTGACATTTCCATTGTCAGAAGATCACATGACCCCAGGACATTGCAACCGTCATCAATATGAGCCTGTTGCCAAGCGCCTGAATTTTGATCACATGACCATGGAGATGATGCACGGTTGTAAATGGGAAAAACAGTTACAAATAACCTTTTTCAGCGCCACTGTAACTTCGAATGAATGAATGATTGTAAATCAAGGAATAAATGAATGATTGTGAATCAAGGGCGACCTATACTGAGACCGCTAGATAAAGCAGGAAATATAAACCCAAAGGCTTCTGAGAGAGGAGATCTTCACACAGTGGGCTTTAGGAGCCGAGATGGCACAGTGGTTAGAGTGCAGTACTGCAGGCCACTTCAGCTGACTGCTAGCTGCAGTTCGGCGGTTCAAATCTCACCGGCTCAGGGTTGACTCAGCCTTCCATCCTTCCGAGGTGGGTGAAATGAGGACCCAGACTGTGGGGGCGATATGCTGACTCTGTAAACTGCTTAGAGAGGGCTGAAAGCCCTATGAAGCGGTATATAAGTCTAACTGCTATTGCTATTGCTATTGCTATTATCCTGGCATGACAATTACAGTTGAAGGCAAAGGTCTTTATCAACAAAAATAAATGTTTCATGCTTAATGTTGGAATTTGCTTACACATGGAATAGCTAGCATAATTTTAGTTAGATGCACGTGAACAAACCATCATTAGAATCCAGGTAACATTGCTCAGTAGGAAACTAGGTTCTTGGTTTGGAGTTCAGCTTGCTTTGCAAAATTATAATTATTAGCTGATATCATTTCTAAACTGGATAGTATTTACCAGAGTCACCCATGCCTGATTTATATTCCCGACTGCAAAATTGTGAGGGGTATCTTTTTAGGAGGGGTTGCAAGCTTTAACTAATAGAAGTGGTTTTTTTTGCTGATTCTGTTATTTTAATTCATGCTTGACGAAATAAATAAATAAAACAAAATAAATATTATGATGCATTACACGCATGTTAGAAAGTTGTACCCCGGTTGTCACTTTATTTTCCTGGCACAATTTAAGTTTCTTTTTTTTTTTGACCTTACAGGTAAAAGTGGCTGATATTTAATTATGTTAGGCAGAGTGTATTTCAGTACAAGCTTGTCTGGATATTAAATCCACTTAAAAATGCACTCACTTTCCAAGCTCTATTTGTCCAGCACACAGGAGGGAGCCTTTTATGGGAAATATGGAACGAGTGACCTTTTTGTAAGGAAAAAAGTGTTTTTAGGAAAGGATTTAAAACCTGTTTTTTAACCAGACCTTTTCAGTTTCGTTTAGTTGATGTGATTTTAACTGTTTTATCTTTTAAAAAAAAAAATCAAAATTGTCTTTATAGCATTTAATTATTATTGCGAGTGGCTTCATTTGCATATAAAGTGATTTGTTTAATTTTGATTCAGCTTGATGTATGAACCCGGCTATTATGGTTTTTAAATTATGCTCTATGGCAAATGTTCTCGGTTTATAGCACACTTGGTGCCTCGGTATTTTTTTTTCCATAGGGCCCTTAGGCTAAAAGTGTGAACCCCCCTCAAGCAAATACTTCGTGCATTGTCCAACAGATGTTGGATCTTGCGGTGTTTTCTTCAAAAATGTAAAATATCCCACAGTGCCCCAGTGAGTTTGCTGCAGCACCCTGAAGCACTATGGCACAGCTTGCAAACATTGCTCTGTGACAGAACATCTTTTGCGAGTCAGGTTATTGAACCTATCATAAAAATAAATGAAACTTGTGGTTATTACCTTAAGATTTAATATCTCGAGGTATTAAAAGCTCACTGGGCCAAATGGAGTGGATGAAGCAGGGCTCAAGGATATAAAATATATATATTTAAACCCGCAGCTTTATGAACCTGTCTAGAAACATGCCATTGTGTATAATAGTTTCTCCCTGAATAAATATGTGTAGGAATATGCTGGAGAACTTGAACGAACAGGAAATAGATTATCAGGGGTTGTCAATAAAAACTTTATTTACACAGCATTCCCCTTCATCTGCAATAACACCAGAACATAAAGACAATAGGCTGGATCAGACCAAGGGCTTTATATGTACATTACACAAGCATATTATTGGAAGTTTCCCCAACACATATATACAAGCACATTACTTTCATCCAGACTATCCTCCAATCCGGTTCACCGACAAAAGGGCGAACGACAAAACCGCGCCCGACTAAACCGCGTCGCTGACATCATCAACAGGGCGACAACAGCGCAGAGACAGAAGCACGCTGTCAACCCTAAACCTAAACTTAACCCCCCTAAACCTAATCTTAAACCTAACCCTTAACCTAGCCCTAAACCTAACCCTAAACCTAACCCTTAACCTAACCCTAAACCTAATCCTAACCCTTAACCTAACCCTAAACCTAACCCTAACCCTTAACCTAACCCTAAAGCTAACCCTAAAGCTAACCCTTACCTTAAGTTGAATCGGCTTTCTTTCAACGCGCTATTTAAAGCACCCTTCTTTCTCCGCGCTGGCTGTTGTCACCGCGTTGATGACATCAGCGACGCGGTTTAGTCGGGCACAATTTTGTCTTTCGCCCTTTTGATGGGTCACGCTCCAATCCTACTAGCTGATGTCCGTGGAAAAGAAGCATATTGTTAAATATTACTTTAAAGTATGTTGCAAGAATTTCACTTTTGCATTCCATTGGACCACTGGTGGAATGCTACTGGATGCACCCTCCAAATCCTATCTAGTCCATTTTCTCCACCAGTAACCGTCCTCTCCACAGTGTATTCTGTGGCATTGAAATGCACAGCACATCAATAAATGTTATAATGAATGACCTAATTTTTGCATCCAATGGCATAAAAATTGTGAAACAAACAAAAACGTATTAATATCTGTCACGCTATATTACTTTGATATCTATTTTAAATTATCACTCTTTTGATGTTTAATTTAAAATATCTGTACCGAAGCAATGAAATTAAAAGGCAATTCTTATCTTGGTTGGGCTACCACTCTTACTTTTTTGATGAGAGAAATGGCCTTAATGTATCTGAGACAAATTGCTTGCTGGCTCATAATAATTATTTCTTGAACTATATCAAGTGAGTTACCACTTTAGCCAGCCTCATAAGTTGCAGAGAAAGACAGAATTACATCTCTGATTTCCAAGTACATGTCTCCTTAATTTGTAGCTATAGCATTATTTCACTGAAGTTCCTGAGTAAGGAATTCAACTAGCTTTTCGAAAATTTGAAACAACGCTTTCATCTTTGTGCCAATTGCCAGCCTGAATGGTCCTTTGGTTCCTCTGAACCAGAGTATTCCAGCGAAGAAAACGTAATCCTTATCCTCTATTTACTAAGACTATATTAGTATTATTCTTCTCATCCTTGCTAGTACCTATCTCTTTCCACTTTTGACTGTAACCATGTTGCTTGTATCTTTACAATTTATATTGTTTTATTTGTTTCCTAGTACGATTTGATTGCTTATTAGTAACCTATGACTATCACTAAGAGTTGTATCTTATGATTCTTGATGAGTGTATTTTATTTTTCTTTATGTACACTGAGAGCATATGCACCAGAGACAAATTCCTTGTGTGTCCAACCACACTTGGCCAATAAAGAATTCTATTCTATTCTATTATGCTTATCAAGATATTTTTATAATGTGCACATGAAGATACTCACACAGTTTGGTGTCTTTCTTTGACCATTATCAGAGATGGCAAATGATGATGGATCCCTGGGAAGTCTGAGCTATCTAAAAACAGTAAGAGAAATGTGTTGTGGCCCGGCAGGAGCCGTTGGAGCTGCCACCAGACTCTGACAGCGAGGGGCCCTATGAGTCAGCCCTGGAGGATGTGGAGGACCCTGGACAGGGTTCCAACTCCGAGCAGGGCGCAGAGAGACTGGTTGGCCACTAGTTGGCGCCTGAACCTTGGATCAGTGGGGAAGAGACAAGAGAGAGTGATCTAGAAACCAACAGTGAGTTGTTCCGGGATGCACACCGTCGAAGGGCTACTCGGCATCAAGAACAACTACGTAATTACAGGAGGTAATTACGCTCAGCTGATGGTCATTAGGCTCCTCTCCAGACTATAAAAGAGACTGCTTGTGCCATGCCCTTCTTGCAGAAGTCAATGTTTAGGACTAAAGAGAAACAAACTTGGCAGGCTGGATTGCTGCCAGAGTTTGTCTGAATTGCTGCCAAAGTTTGTCGGCCTTGCTGCCAAGGTCCTTATCTGTTGTTTACTTGGCTTTCAGCCACTGAGAGTCTGAACTTGTTATTAAAGGACATTCTCATTTAAGCTTGTCTCGGCATTCATTACTGGACGGAGGAGCGGGTCAGAAAAGAATGTGTCTGATATATATCAATAATATCTCTAATGGAAATTTTCATAGCAATGTTTCCTAAGCTGAGCAATTCCCAGCCTTCTCAGCAAATGGCTGTGCTGATTTGGAATTCTGGGACTTCAAGTTAATAGATCTGGTATCTGCCCAGGTTGGAAAAACACTGTTGCATGGGAACCTATCACTTCTGGAAGGAGAGCATTAAATGCTGTTAGGGAAAACATAGATATTGTGTATCTAACGTATTTTTCAATGCACCCTCTTGATTTTTCTGAATCCTATGAGCCCAATTTAAAAATATATTGTTAAATATTACTTTATATTTAAAGTAAGATGCAAAGTAATGGCAAGGAATGTTGGAGAGCAGGATGACAACTCAAGCAAAGTAAAGATGAAAAACACATTATTATTTTTAGGTAATAATGAATCTGAGAATCACATCACACTTGAAAAATCTAAACCCTCATTAGAAAAAGTTCCATATGCTTTGAGGGGAAAATGATTTAAAGTATTCAAAAACAGAGAGGTGTTTTTTTTTGAATGTCACATCTACTGCAATAATAGTTTATTTACTAAAATAACACCACCATTGTATACTTTTAGAATGGCAATGGATTTAGAATTATAGCGTGGTTAACAAAAAAGTATTCTGTAATAAGATTCAGTGTCTGTCTCTTTCCTTTTGTCTTCTTTTTGGTTTATTAGTAATCTGGCCATTATACATTCCGGTCCTTGAGTTTCTTTAAGTATGTTGCTATTGCTGAGTTTAAAAAAAAATGGTGCTGATTAAATGAATTGTAAACCAGGCATGCAATTGGTATCTTTTATCTGATATATAATGGAAAGAAAATGTTAATTCAGGGTAATGAAAAAGACCTCCAAGTATTGTGGGTGAATAGACCATTAGGTTAATTAAAACGAGGATACGTATCACTGCTGTAGTGGAACTATCATTTTGAGGGAGACAGTTTCATTTAGTGGCTGAATAGTGAAATTCGGGATGCCTCCCTCTTGGGCTGGATTCACCAAGATAAGTGGCAAGGGCAATTCAAATTTCTATTCATTTACTTTTACCTGCCTTCCATTACTTGTCAGTCTTGACTTGCTTGTCACATAAAGGTGAAGATTTATTCAGCCTTATTTAAATCTATTAAATGCAAATTGTATTACTTCACTGTCCATCACACAGGCAGTTTCAGAACAAAATGCGTTCGTTGTGACAAACCGCATACAAGAAATTCCTGAACCTATACTTGCTGTATCCATCTCTAGCGTGGGTGGGTTTCAACTGGTTCGCGGCGGTCCTCGTGAACCGGTTGGTCGGTGAACCCGGAAGTAAGTAACTTCCGGAACGGCAGAGGGTCCACCTGCCCGCCCGCGCTCCTTACCGGTCTTTGAAGGCTTCTGCGCTTCCACGTAGGAGCATGGCACATACAGCGCCTGCGCGATTCTCCGCGAGCAGCTGGATGGCACATACAGCGCCTGCGTGAGTCTCCGCGAGCAGCTGGAGCATCGCGCAGGCGCTAAGACGCATGTGTGAACTGCATGCGTGCATGAGGACGCCGCCGCCCCCGTTCCAACCGAACCGGTTGGAACGGGATTAGCAACCCACCCCTGATCTCTAGGCTTTACTTCTCAGTAGCCCCATATTCGCTTACCATGTTTGTTGGCCATAAATTCCCAAGTGGCTTCCATATGCAGATTGCTTTAATTTCCCATGTCGGGGATGATAATAACAATAATGTCTTAATACATTATTAATAATCATTCTTAAGGGAGAGTTTTTGAAATAAGAGACCTCTAAGTCTTCTGATGGTTCTGCTCTTGGTGGCTCCTGCAATGCAAAGTGGAGAGTTGAACTTGCTCGGAGCATGAACTTTTCCAACACAGGCGCGTTTTACAAGCAAGGCTCCTGCTGCTAGATTGCGCAGTCGCTCAACTGCAAGGCATGATTCGCTGCTCCCAGATCAGGAGGCGGGAGAATCACGTGCCTCCTTTGCATACGAAATTTTTCGCTTTTTAACCCTTGCTTAACCCTTAAAAGGTGAAAAATTCCTTATGCACAGGAGGCCCATAGTTCTCTCGCCTCCTCCTATAGTTAACACTAAGCAGACTCCAAGTCACTATGACTTGGAGTCTGGCAGCAACTACCTTGGCTTTAATTATTTTTTAAAAAATTCTTTAAAATTCTTTCCTTTTCCTCATGACTGGTGAGGCCACGCCTCCCTTGCCTCTAGTGACTGCACGTCCCTGTATCTCTCTAGAGAAAAAAAGACATTTGTGGAAAAGAACATACTGAATCTGCATCTAATAATTGCTTAGTTTTCTAAACCTACATACATTTACTACACATGAAGAGGAAAAATATGTATTCTGTCATGCTTAAAATAATCATTAGTTTTGGTAATTGGGCTAGAAACAACCAGATAAAATTGTTAAATTTCAAAATAAGACAACATGCCTTAGTAACTATTTACTTTCTTTGAAATGACAAGTTGTGACCTTGGCTTAGCAAAGTATCTTCCCATTTATCCTTGCTTCTTAAAATAAAACATGTTTTGCATCAATGTATTTTGAACACTCCAAAATTTAAAACTTTTTTCCTTCCTTCCTTCCTTCCTTCCTTCCTTCCTTTCTCCCTCCCTCCCTCCCTCCCTCCCTCCCTCCCTCCCTAGCTTGTCACAAGCTAAATGAAATTTTAGCAACTGTAAGCTACAGCAAGTCTGCAGTTATGAAAACAGGGCAAGAATAATCATATACCCGGTTATAGAAGAAGAAAAAAGACTTTGCAATGATTTTTGTTTTTGAAATTAAAGCTCTAAGGAAATGTGTTTACGGTGACTTTAAAATAAAAAAACCCAAAAGAATAATTTTATTAGGATTAAATAGAGTTATAAAACAGCCAGCTTTGTAAGAGTTTTTCAGATTGGAAGAAAAGCAATGGGTATGGTCCAGAATGTTAATTCGTAAATTGTTCTGCAGCATGTTAAAGAGTGGCACGGAAATATAATAATGGAAGGCAATTTTTGTTCATAATGAGATTTCTCCTGTAGATTGTTCTATGGGTGGGTTTAGTATTGCAAGTTTATATTGCGGTCTGTGAAGTAATAATTGTGTTCCAAATCTTTTAATACAGGACAAGGAGGAACTTTTTGCTGATTTACTTAGGCTCAAATATCAAACCCACTAGGAATTAAGCCTTTATTTTGAAATACTCAGTCATCATTAAATTGTAAATGGTAATAATCTTGTATAGAATAATATTAGCAATTCTGTCTCAGTACTTATGCTTCTGTTCTTATCTGCATTTGTATAAAGTTCGAATGCATTGATTTTCTTTGTTAATAGAGGAGCTAGCCAATCATCAAGAGATTAAGGGAATTGGGAGGGAATGACAAAATGACATACTCACAATCGGAGGAGGTTGGATTTGGGATCCAGACTGCTGAAAATTCTCTCTGGATTAAAGAGAGATTTTGAGATTATACTCATGCACTCCAGACAGCTGATTTTTTTTTTGTGTGAATCGACAGCAGGAACCAAAGCTTGAATACTTCTTGACTTTGTATTAAAGCTGCTTATTCAACCATCCAATTTATCTTCATAATAAAAAGTTCTGGTTTTTCTTTAAGAAAACCCAAGCCAATTCTTTAAAGGGGAATACTATTACTTTTATTAGTATGTTTGGAAGTTCAGCAACAGTATCTAGAAAAGCATAGCCCTAAAATAAAGGTTTTTTTTTCCTTGTGGTTAATTTTCAGTATTTCTCAAGAACAAAAAGGTATTTAAAAGGTTGAAATCAAATTCAAAAAATGGATCAGCATTGAAATGTCAGCTATCTAGTTGTAAGCAGCGCTCCAGCATTCAAAACCGTGGTCTAATATTGATTTCCCTGGTTGCATAACATTTGCATTGTGACATTTGGCTTCAACATTAACAAAGTAGTTGCTCCTTGATCAATCATTTTTTGGTATTACATGCCAAACAATCACTCAGGGTGACCTATTTAAAATTGCATATTAACTGTTGGGCAAAAGTACTGTATGGTTTTTTAAAATTTATTTTAAGCCAGGAGCATGAATTGTGAAGAAGATGTAATTGGTAAACACATATAGAAAATTGTATATTTTTTAAATCAAGTATTACATGCAGGCAAATTAGCATCAACAGTGTGATCATACATATACATATACATGTACATATACATATACATATACTTACACATACAGACACAGACACAGACACAGACACACACATACAGACACACACACACACACACACACACAGACAGACAGACAGACAGACACACATATATATGTAGTGGCCCGGCAGGAGCCATTGGAGCTGCCACCAGATTCCAACAGCGAGGGCCCTATGAGTCGGCCGTGGAGGATGTGGAGGACCCTGGACAGGGTTCCAACTCTGAACAGGCTGCAGAGAGACTGGTTGGCCACCAGGTGGCGCCTGAGCCTTGGATCAGTGGGGAGGAGACAAGAGAGAGTGATCCAGAAACCAGCAGTGAGTTGTTCCTGGATGCACGCCATCGAAGAGCTACTCGGCGTCAAGAACAACTATGTAATTACAGGAGGTAATTACGCTCAGCTGATGGTCATTAAGCTCCTCTCCAGACTATAAAAGAGACTGCTTGTGCCACGTCCTTCTTGCAGAAGTCAACGCTTGGACTAAAGAGAAACGAACTTGGCAGGGTGGGTTGCTGCCAGAGTTAGTCTGAATTGCTGCCAAGGTTTGTCAGACTTGCTGCCAAGGTCCTTATCTGTTTGTTTATTTAGTTTTCAGCCACCGAGATTCTGGTCTTGTTATTAAAGGACATTCCATTTTACGCTTGTCTCGGCTTTCGTTACTGGATGGAGGAGGGGGTCAGAACACACACACACACACACACACACACACATTATGCATGTGTCTGTGCACATGTGCTTGCTCTCTCACACTCACACACACAGACATAGACTTAATTAGCACATTCCTATCACAAATTCTCATTTCTTTCTAGGTTTTCTGTATAATTAAATTTATCTATGGTTTTTTTTTCCCTTTTAATGCCTTCTGATTTGGGAGATGCTACCATCCTTCCCAGAAACTCAGAGGGGCTTGCATTTTCCCAGCCCTAACATTTCATTGCAATAGCAAACTTTATAGGAAAAAAACAACTGGTCCAAAGTAATCCCTGAGGCCAAACTGTTCTTGACAAGCAGGAAAAGAAATCATGAATATTGTGAAAAGATAGATAAATAATAAGACTGCAGGCATAGATGGTGAAACCAGAGAAATGTTAAATATACTTATAAGGTGGTTGTAAGACTTGTTAATGTATCTGTATGTATATAGAAATATATATTTGAAGACTATATACTGGTGTATGCCTAATGATAGAAAAAAAATGCCATTATTCTTTTATACAAAATAAAAGATAGCAAGGGAATGCAAAAAACTACAAGAGGCTTCGTTAAATATCCCTGGGGAAATATTTGGCAGCATTTTGATTGAAAGGACACGAGAAGTGATTTTTTTTAAAAAAAAAAAGGTAATAGGTACAATGTGGGGATTTGCCTGGCAGGGAATGTGCAAACCAGATATTTGTTCTCCAACAGGTCACTGAAAAATATATGCGTGTGAGAAAAAAAAGTTTATCACATATTGTTGACTTAAGGAAACTACATGATAAAGTGAACTATGGATTTTTTTTGCAAGAGCTGAAAGCTGAAGAGTGGTGTTGGTTCCACCACAAAACCGCATTCGACTAAAGGGCGCTCGACGAAACCGCGTAGCTGACGTCATCACAGCGCGACAACAGCGCGGAGAAAAAAGCACACTGTAAACGCTAAACCTAAAATTAACCCCTAAACCTAAACCTAACCCCCCTAAACCTAACCCTAACCCTAACCCTAACCCTTAACCTAACCCTAAACCTAACCCTAAACCTAACCCTTAACCTAACGCTAAACCTAATCCTAACCCTTAACCTAACCCTAACCCTAACCCTTAACCTAACCCTAACCCTAACCCTAACCTTTAACCTAACCCTAAACCTAACCCTAAACCTAACCCTTACCTTAACTTGAATCGGCTTGCTTTCAAAGCGCTATTTAAAGCACCCTTCTTTCTCCGCGCTCGCTGTTGTCGCCCTGTTGATGACGTCAGCGACGCGGTTTAATCGGGCGCGCTTTAGTCGAGCGTGGTTTTGTCGTGCCACGGTGGTGTTTGCTGAAGTAACTCTTGTGAGAGAGAGTAGAATGCTTAGCGCATCCTTGGATACAAGTTGGCTCCAGTATAGAGTCTTGCAATTGTGATTTACCTCAACGCCGATTGCCCCACCCCAAGCCACTTGTGCCGGCTAAGGTGCTGAACATTACAAACCAGCATGATTTGTAGATGGGTGTGAGTTTGGCAAAGGCTTCTTTCCTCCCGTTTGAATAAAGCAGAAGAAAGTATGTGACATGAAACATCTAAAAGGATTTGTGGGTAAATTTCTGAGGCCGTTCTCATTCCCTAAAGGAGAAACGTGTTTTTAAAGACAGAAAGGAGCCCCCAAGTCTTTCTTAATAGCCCCAGCAGGACTGGGCCAGCCTATCTACAAGACAAAAGACCTTCAGCTCCAGGGTGATGGGATTAAGACATGACCCTCCAGGATAGGATAGGATTATCTAGTAGCAGAGCTCACTACATTGCACAATATCCTAAGGACATTGCATTACCCAACAAACTTCAACCAAACTTGACTTAGACAAACATGACCCCACATGACGCCATGGGAGTCTGACAACAACCAAGAGAATATATGTTCTTGCACAGGAATAGGAGGCTCAAGTGCAAAGCCCAAGAGAAGGTATATACCCTTCACTCTCAACTTCATGTCAGCTGCCCAGAAGCATCCAGGTGGCTCTGCTTCATCATTAAACTATCTTTCCAATCAGCCTCGATGTTTCCAATGTCTTTCTCCTGGTGTCAATGTCTAAAGTGTTTCCATGACTACTATCAACTTGAGAAGAGGTGGGGGGGAAACCATGCATACTTTTGACCAGAGAAAAAAGTCTCATATTTCTGTAACTGGAATGTGAATGCGCATGTCCAGAACTCTGCCGTAACGTCCTGTTGGAGAATGTGATTGATGACTTCAGGCAGAGGGGAGGGGACACGGGGGTAAAGTTCAGACGCCATTAAGTGGGATTTAGTTTCGGCTCCACAGAAGTCCGTGCCAAGATGTTAGTCTTAATAAATGAATGGGGTTTTTTTTTTGAACTTTGTCTCGAGGCTCGTAAGTTAATTAGGTCAGCTCTTGGAAACGTCACATCTGGCTTGGAACTGAACCAGATGGATATCTCTCCCAACACTAGTGTCATGCATTTCTTTTCTCCCGAGTGAAGAAAGATTTGAAATAACTGAATGCAAATAATTCAGTGTATAATTTATGTATTATTTTTCTTTGCGTTTAACAAAAAAAGAAATTATCACACTGAAACATGATAGCTCATTATCATAATTGCTGCTTAAGAGGATTTGATTCTGATGTTGTACTCTCTCTTGTGATTTGTGAATCTCTGATTTTTTTTAACAGACATGGTGTATATATTATCTTGACAAGATCAATGTGAAATGCAGGGATATTGTTCCAGGACACTGCATTTTTGTTCTTTTTTTGGAACAAAACGCATAATAAAATGTGGGGTTGTCAGTTATCAAAGAAAATGCTTAATGGTCAAGCTTGTCCTTTGCTTGCCTTGTTATTAATCAGACGAACCTTATCAGCATTGAAAACTACAACATACTTGTATTGAAAACCAATCAACCAGATGCATCTCTTTACTAATGTAACTAGTAAGGATTTGTACTAGTACGTAGTCCAAATCCAATTTATTAAGCATCAGTCTGGTCTGTCATAAATTACTGAGTACTAACAATGCCTATTGTTGTTTGCATCAATGGTAAACAAAGATGCTTATATGGGATGTAATGGACAAATTCTTTATTTCAGACTTTCACGAGGGAATTATGTTAACAATGTCTGAACAGCGCTACTGTCTGTTGTTTCTTGAGGACAAGATCAGCAGGAAAGGGAGTGAAGATAAAAGGCATAGTGAAAAGCTGATGTTCTGTATCAGGTTGATGAGTTAGGAAATAAAATCTCTGTCTCACAGATAACACTGTACACGTCTGTTTGTGTATACGAGCACATTATTGCTCCTCTGACTTTTTGTATTTGTTCATTTTTAGCTAACAGCCCGATCCCTGCCTGTGGTACAAACTGATGAGAGACTTCAACCCCTGCTCAATCACCTCAGGTAATGAAAACACAGTAGAACCTCAATTTAGTGGACCTTTTGGGGCTCATTTCTTCTGAAAGCCCACAATCTAACTCATTTGTACGAATCAGGTCTGTTTTGAGCAGCTGAGGGAATTTTATTTTTATTCTTTCGCATTAAAAAAAGGTGAAGACATTTTTGTAGAGTCTAGGTTTAGGATGGCGAACCTATGGCATGGGTGCCACAGGTGGCACGTGGAGCCATTTGTCAGGGCACGCGAGGCGTTGCCCTGTCAGCTGGCTAGCACGCATGCCCATGCTGGCCAGCTAAGTTCAGCCTTTTCTAAAGCCTTTTTTCACCCTCCCCAGGTTCCAGAGGCTTTATAGGAGCCTGGGGAGGGCCAAAACAGCCTCCTCCGCCCCCCGGAGGCACTCCAGAGGCTTCAGGAGGTTCCCTGAAGCCTCCGGAGCGCATAAAACCAGTCCTACAGGCAAACCGGAAGTTCAGGAATGGATTTCTGGTTTCCTTGTAGGTCCGGTTTAAACCCTCCGGAGCCTTCAGGGACCTTCCGGAGGCTTCCCTGAAGGCTCCGGAGGATGAAAAACGACCCAACGGACAAACTGGAAGTCACTTCTGGTTTGTTCGTAGGGCTGTTTTTAGTTCTCTGAAGTGTTCAGGAAAGCCTCCTGAAGGTCCCTGAAGGCTCCGGAGGATGAAAAACGGCCCTACGAGTGAATCGGAAGTGACTTCCGGTTGCTTGTAGGGTTGTTTTTTGGAAGGCCCCTGAAGGGTCCGGAGCGCAAAAAACTGGCCCTACGAGCAAACCGGAAGTCCGTTCCCGAGCTTCCGGTTTGCCAATTTTTTTGCGCTCCGGAGGCTTCAGGGAAGCTCCTAAAGCCTTCGGAGGGCCTCCGGGGGGGGGGGGGGGAGGCTGTTTTTGCCCTCCCCAGGCTCCTATAAAGCCTCTGGAGCCTGGGGAGGGCGAAAAAAGCATGCAAAAAATGGGGGGAGCACCTGTCATGAGCGCATGTGCGCTGGGGTGTGTGTTTCACATTGCATTATAGGTGCGGCACGCCCACACATGACCCCCCCCTGCGCTCCCCCCTCTTATGGCCAAAAATGGTTCGCCATCTCTGATCTAGGTGTTGTGCCTAATGGATCGATTGTTCTTATGTTCTGTCCCAAAGGCAGAATGGGATTCTTTTACTTCTTCCCATAACTAGGTCCAACTTCTCTGCCTGCGGAATAATCTAATCCTGGGAACAGGGTCCGTGAGGAGCTCATCTACAGAAGAGCACGCTGCTGTTCTTCAGACTATGCAAAGCATGGAATTTACTGGGGAAGGCAATCAAAATGTTTTAAATGAAAAAAAGAATAAATCAGATATTAATAAGCTTTTTATTTACGAATGGTTAATTTGGCAATGGATTCATTGTATTTATCTTCAAAGATACTATTTCAATACTTGTATCCATAACGAGGAAGCAATTTGAGTGTTTTTACATAATGAATGTGCCATGGCAGATAATTAGCAATATTGTTGACATACAACATCTGTTTCCAGTCAACACTTCAGACTTCTCCCTTAGGTAAATCGTTGGCTCACATTTGCAAAATTATATTTTGCCCTTGAAAAAGGGGGTTTATGTCCCCCTCTATTCAAAACCTTTTGAAAAACATAATAATGGAACTATAGCTGCATATCATTTGTCTTTGTGTTTTAGTTCCTCATATTGCTAAATAATATAATCAATTTAAAAATTTGAGAAAAGATTATTTATCTATGGCTCCCTTAATTAGAAACATCTGAGAGGTTATACCTGAATTTTACCCCAAAAAATATTTAACAATTGTTTTCAAATCATTCAACACAGTTCAAATAATCTGCTTCTACTTGAACTCTAAAATGAATTATTAATTATTAAATAAATTATTCTGGTAATCAGAAATGTTTTATATCAAGAAAAAGTCTTAATTTCTCCAAGGTGAAAGAATTATTTTAAAGTCATATTTATTTCTTGAAGACTATAGTTTTGAAATATTTTTAAAATTTATGTAAACAAAAATATTTGGCCCTTCATTCTTGTGGTAACAACAAAAATGCCCTTTTAAATTCAACAAATAACATTTATTTCTTTTCTTCTTTTTCCACATCATAGCCATGCATATGTTGGTCCAGATTATAATATTGAAAAAGCAGCGGGGAAAATTTCATTGGAACAAATTGATGCTGTGAGTATATTGCCTCCGATTCACTATAGTTAAACTGAATAATTTTGCCTGTATTCATGGTATCTCAAACATACTGATGACAACATTCCAGAGGTAGGTTCCTACCAGTTCGCACCTATTCGGTAGAACCGGTTCGTCAAATCTACGGTTAGAAGAGGTTCCACCAGTGGACCTGGAAAGCAGGCCACACCTACAGAAGAGGTTCCAATTTTTTTTTGAAACCCACCACTGGCAAGGATCTTGTAACTTGACAGCTTTAAGACTTGCATGCTTCAATGCCAGAGTTTCTGAATAGCTACTTGGACCGACTTAAGTACTAATTCATAATTTCATATCCGGTCACATTGTTGTTGTTTGTTGTTTATTATATTTATATGCCGCCCTTTTCCCCTGAAGGGGACTCAGGGCGGCTCACAACTCAAACCAGTGAAGGGGGATACAGACAAAAATTAAAAAAACAACACATAACAATACATAATTTAAAACACACGACAGTCATACCATTCGAGATGGGGGCAACAGCTCTTTAGCCTCAGGCCTGTCGGAACAGCCAGGTTTTAAGGGCTATGCAGAAGGCCTGGAGGGTGGTGAGGGTTCGAATCTCCATGGGGAGTTCGTTCCAGAGGGTCGGAGCAGCCACAGAGAAGGCTCTCCTCCGGGTAGTCGCCAGTCGACACTGGCCGGCGGATGGAATTCGGAGGAGGCCTAATCTGTGGGATCTAATCGGTCTAGTGGAGGTAATTGGGCGGCAAGCCACTCCCATTCAGTCACATGGGTGGCAAGCCACTCCCACAAAGGAGGCCACACCCACAGAGTAGGTTCCAACAATTTTTGAAACCCACAACTGCAACATTCATATGGAGACTACAATGGTCCATATATAAAGAATTGAAGAATAAAACATAACTCATAGAACAACGTATGCTTAAATGAACGTAAGTAGGTTTAAAACACATGAAACAAGAAGAGAATATGACTAGCACTCAGGAGCATAAGTAAAGCAAACCTTTCACATGAGCAAATGACCATTTTTGAGGGGTTCAGGCATTGAACCCTAAACCCTGGCCACAGAGGAAACCAAAATATCGTCACAATATCACCAGCAAAGTTATCCACTTACCTCTTCAATCACCCAAGCCTCCCTTCCTCTCCCTTGTTCAATTTCTTGCAGTTCAAGTTTCTGCAATTTCCTGCAGTAGTCAGAGGACCACGCCCTGCTTGGCTGCCTGAAAAAAATTATCTCCCGGACTTACTATATGTGGTTTCAAAACTACTACTTCATATTTCTTATCAGCCAATATTTTTTATTGTCTTTTGCTGGAAGAAGGAAGGAGTATATGTGTATCAGTGGTGGGTTTCAAAAATTGTTCGAAACTACTCTGTGGGTGTGGCCTCCTTTGTGGGAGTGGCTTGCCGCCCATGTGACCGGATGGGAGTGGCTTGCCGCCCATGTGACCGGATGGGAGTGGCTTGCCGCCCATGTGACCGGATATGAAGATGCCGACGACACTTGTCAGAACCACCTTAAATTACCTCACACACAGCACTGGCATGCATAAGAATAGGATGTCAACTTGTTTTTTAAAAGGCATCTTTGGTTTGCGTTAAAACAACTTCAACACACGCAATGTTCTGATTGCACCACAAACGCAGTAGTCATCCTTACCTTTCACAGAGGCACTGAG
Organism: Thamnophis elegans; assembly: GCF_009769535.1. Taxonomy (NCBI): domain Eukaryota; kingdom Metazoa; phylum Chordata; class Lepidosauria; order Squamata; family Natricidae; genus Thamnophis; species Thamnophis elegans. The sequence continues at coordinate 6,561,253 of NC_045544.1, forward strand.
TTTTATAAATAGGAGCATGATAGTGTAGAATAATCATATCCAAGGACCAGTGGTGGGTTTCAAAAAATGTTTGGAACCTCTTCTGTAGGTGTGGCCTGCTTTCCGGGTCCACTGGTGGAACCTCTTCTCACCGGTTCGGTAGATTTGACGAACCGGTTCTACTGAATAGGTGCGAACTGGTAGGAACCCACCTCTGATGTGTATATATTGTAGTATGCATTTCTATGGGACAAAATGGTTAGCATTTGCAGGTGATGGGGTCTTATTTTACAATAAATCAGTTTTAATTAGCGGTTGCTACTTCAGCTAAGAAAAATCCATATTTTGTGTTGGCCCTGCCCTCTTTTGGAATGGATATACGTACAAATATAGGTATGTTGCATGCACATATATGGAGGCCAGGAGTTGGTTTGGCTAACGTTAGTGATATACAAGTTGACAAAGTAGGAAAGCCAGACATAGAAATACACAGAAATGTTTATCTGTCTTGATCTTTTTTTTCCTATGAGTGTTTCCTAGCATTGATGGTAGGCAATCAAATTTAGCCTTGTCTTCCTTTTAAGTAAACATGGTAAACAGCTTTAAATGAACAGAAAAATTGCCCCAGATAACTAACATCTGTGCTATTAATTTAGAACATATTAGAGGGAGGGCTAGTAAAGATGCTATCAAAATAGAATGAGACTCTAGATTAATTACTTATATTGATTTATGCTTTTTACTGTAATTAATACAATTTTAATACCTTTTAACATCTGTTTTCCATTTATTCTTGCATTTGCCCCCCCCCCCCCAAATTAGAACTAAATGTTGACACTATATTGAAATTGTGGAATAGAGTTTTTCCTTTGTCCCGGGAAGTCTACTGTATGCAAATATTCTCTTCTCAAACTCTTCACCTTTCTGGTTGGTGATCGAAATACAGCCTGTAAGTTAATGTAGCCAGCAGATCATTAATCCAAGTTTTCCTGTTACAGCTTTCGGTTAAATCATTTCCTCTCTGCATGCGCCAGCTCCACAAAGCTCTGCGTGATAACCATCATCTCCGCCACGGAGGCCGTATGCAATATGGCTTATTTCTCAAAGGCATTGGCTTAACACTAGAGCAAGCGCTGCAGTTCTGGAAGTCTGAATTCATCAGAGGAAAAGTAGACGCAGACAAGGTAAAATGGGTTGGTGAGAACGACGCTCAGTTCTTAACGGTTCTCTTCGGAACACTTCCAGAGTCCACAAGCAATGTCCGTGCACACTAAAACATCTGTTTGGTTTACATAAATACTACAAGACAAAAGCAGGGTTGCTTTCCCATCCCCTCTGCACAGCTGGGTCTCATCAGGATTCTTTTCTCATTATAAGTTTGTATGGTTAGTTTACTTTATGCTTACGAAGATTACAAAAAAGGAAATAGGAATTATTTATCGTGTTGAAAAGCAATGATGTAGCGATGTCAATATTTATTTTATTTATTTACTAATGCTTCTCTACTGCTTGATATCCAGAGACACTAAGTGGCTTATAGAACAAGTAAGCATTACAATGAAAATTTAAAAAAATATAAAACATGGACTTCCCACAAACCATAACAGGGCCATTGCACAGTGTTGGACCAGATGTCCATATCCTCAAATGGCTTCTTAAACAGCCGAGTCTTTAGAATACAGAATAACAGCGTTAGAAGGGACTTTAGTTCAACTCTATGCACAAGCAGGAGGTCCCATAGCGTTCTGGAAAATGACTATCCAATCTCTTCTTAAAAATCTCCAGTGATGGGGCATCCACAACTTTTGCAGGCAAGCTGTTCCATTGGTTAATTTTTCTCACTGTCAAGAAAATTCTCCTTAGTTCTAAGTTGGTTGTCTCCTTGATTAGTTTCCATCCATTGTTTCTTGCCCTGCCCTCAGGGGCTTTGGAAAATAGGTTGATCTTTGTGGCAGGTCTTTTCAGGTCCCTTCAAAAGCCAAATAAGGTGGAGGATGGCTGGATATCAAGGAGTCATCTGCTTCAGTCATTGACAAGAAGGTTCTTTTGCTGGGATCTGTGTAGGTCAGAGGTGTCAAACTTGTATTATCGTGGCATCGTTACGTGACATATCATGACTTTTTTCCCCTTTGCTAAACTGGGCATGGAAAGGCCGGCGTGTGATACATCCGGCTCATGGCCCACGAGTTTGACACCCCTGATGAAGGTGATAATCCCCCAGCAAAAGAATCTTCAACAATTTTCTGTTCCTGACCTCAATAGAAAGATAATCCAGAGAATGTGGCCTTGTAGATAGCAAGTCTCTCTCCTTCCTTCCTTCCTTCCTTCCTTCCTTCCTTCCTTCCTTCCTTCCTTCCTTCCTTCCTCTTATTTACAGAGTTTATAGGCCACACGAATGAATTGATTCTTACATTCAAATTCCCCAAGTCTGTAATTTGGGTAAAAAAAAAAGAACATCTCATAAAACTGAGATTATTCATTATAAAACAACCATATCCATCTGGACTCAAAACATTCTGGTAATACAATTAGAAATAATTATTCTTCCTAAAAATTGGAAATGCTACAACAAAGAAATAACATTTTATAATATGTGATAGTGATTCAAAACAGTCTTTAAGAAATCTTAGATGGAGAACCTGTGCCGCTAAAGTTGTCCACTCTGCTGGCAGACCAATATGGTTGGATTTTATTGTTATCACCACGCACTATCTTTGGTTCTCTAACTTTACAGCAGATAAGAATTGTTTGCCAGTTCTGGAGAATACAATGTGTTTTGAATTAGCAATTTCAGGCTTCTCTAGTAATCTACAATTTCAAGTTGTTCAGTAGTTAAAAGATTTGAAATTTTAAAAAAATCAAGTCTTTGGGGTAACTTTTGATGAATAAACTAAAATAATCTCCAGATTTAGATATTCTAACTAATATAAAATGCTGAAAGGAACATCTTACAGTGAACAGCTCTACCCTTTTTCAAAAGCAGTGCCCTGGCTGCTGGTTTACTACCCAAATAAGTTCAGTTGTAATGACATACAGACCTCTTTTGTAACTTAACTCATGGCTGTCTAGCAGAGTTCTTGCTCCCTGATGTTTCTGATTGTCCTTTAAAATCTAGTGGAAATGTCTTCCTTAGGGTGCCACATCTGCTAGGAATTTCATACATGGCAAACCAAGAGAGAACATTCTCAGTTCAAGTATTCTTTTACTTCCTTGGTTGGCATGAAGCATTTGCAAGCTTTCAGCTCCAGATCAAATTAAATATTCTTGAAGTGATACCCAACCTTTCTATTGGTATAATACAAATATAGGATTATATATATATATTTAGTGATATATGTTTTCTGAGGTTTTCGCGGGTGTTAGTATGTAGGTCTCTAGTTATTTGGGTTTTCTCCCGCGTAAAATTGGAGATGTCTTGGCGACGTTTCGACGAAGTCTCATTCGTCATCTTCAGGCTACTTCAGGCTCGGTGCTTCCAGGGGCAATGTGAGATCTCGGCTGTTTCTTCCTTTTAATATATATATATTACTAAATATGATAAGGAGGAGGGCCTGTGGCTTAATGGCTAAGACGTCTGCCTAAGATGCAATACACCACAGGTTCGAATCCCAGTAATGGTATGGCTAGCTGATGAGAGCTAAATAGCTTGAAATAGATCTATATTAGTCTCCCTTTATTTATTTATCAGCACAAATATAACACAACATATATATATGTGTTGATTTTCTTGCTATTAAAGTACATTCCAGTTAAGCTTGTCTCGGCTTTTGTTACTGGATGGAGGAGGGAGTCAGAACACCCCTCTATACATTTCTACCCTTAACAACAATTTAGTTTAACTAGGCCCATACACTCCTTCATGCAGTTTTTCTTAATTTACTTTTTTCATGCCACTTTGAGGATAACATTAACTCTGTTCCCATTAACAATTTACCATTTTGTCTTTGCAGTGAATCTGTGTTCTCTTTGACCTTTGTTTGCAAGATATTCATAGAATATTTTTGTTGTTATTTTTGGTATCAATCAGAAACTTCATCGCCTTCTTTAACCTTTTTGATATTCCCAGTGGTGGGATTCAGCCAGTTCGCACCACTTCGGGAGCACTGGTGGTTTACTTTCTGAGCCGTTTGGTGATCTGGTTGTTGGAAGAAATCATTAGTGCAGAGAACCGGTTGTTAAATTATTTGAATCCTATCACTGGATATTCCTATAATTTCCTGAAACGGCTTTGTGTTAAGGTTGTGTTTTCTATTTAGATCTTTCTTTTTCTCTGTCTCACATCGTTAAGAGCTCCAAGTGTATGGTTGCATTGGAGTCCTGTTTCCTTCTCATAAAGGTTGTTTATAATTATGTTTTTACTATGTAGGATTTTCCGGTCTTCCTAGACATGTTTCTCCTTTAAGAACTTCAAGCCATTGAATCTGGCCTATCTTCCCTTATCAGCATTTGCTCTTTTGAAATGCAATATGCAAATCTGACTTTTCTGAGTTTCTCCTCCATGGGTATTATAAATTCAAGGGTAACACAATCACCTTCCTCTACCCTACTAGTCCGTTTTGTTTCTTTGAAATGCTCCCTGTTGGTGAGGATTAGGCACAGATAGCAGGCTCGTTCTTTCTTCCAACTTCTGACAACTGATATTGACAGCAAGAGTGGACAAGAATTCGTTGGAGTTAACCAAGTTAACTTGGCAGCATTGGATTCCCTTTAGATATCAGAATAATTGAAATCCCCCATTATTGGGATTGTGTGTCTCTTTGAAAAACTGGCTGTCAGAAGCAGAAAATCTGGGTCTTCTGCCTGCCCAGGCAGTCTATAATAAACTCCCGTGATGATGTGATTTTTGTTTCTTTCCTTTTATTCTTATCCAAACACTTTCAAGGGGATTTCCCTACTCTGGTCCTAGATTTCTATGCAACTGTGTATTTTTTCTTTTTATAGCATGCAACATTTTCAGTCTTCTGTTGCTGTAATGCAGGGGTGTCAAACTCAAGGACTGCGGGAATCCAGCCTTTGGGGTACTTAAATCTGGCCTGTGGGGCTGGCCTGGAAATAGCAAAGGACATGGGGCATGGTGTGTGTGTGTGTGCTGCCCCCGCGTAGCTTGTTTTTTGCCTGGACAGACTCCTGCAACACTTTTCCGGACAAAATGGGGCAAGGGAGGGGGGGGGGGGGCTGCACGCTTCTGTCCCTACACCCCATTTTGGCTGGCAAAGTGTTGCAGGAGGCTGTCCAGGCAAAAAATGGGCCACTCGTGCCCCCCCCCCCGGTGGCTTGTTTTGGCCAGCAAAATACTACAGGAGGTGTCCGGCCCATCTCTCCCTTCCCCCCTCCTCCGACCACCCTCAGAGAACAATGCCAATCTATCCCTAGAAGAAATCCAGTTTGATAACCTGCTGTAATGTGGGGATGACCTTGGGAGACAGCAGGAAGAACTCTAGCCTAGATAACAGTCATGCAAATGGTATCTCAGCCCACAGAGGGAAAAGGGATATGGGAAGCATCTTGGAAAGGAACTTCCCTAATTTTCTGGAAAAGAAAAATAGAGGAGGGGAGAGGTGCTTCCAGATTTGGAAGGCTGATGTCAGCCCTTCAAGATAGTCTAGACAAGAAACATAAACCCTGAGTAATACCCCTACCATTATTGTAAGGTTACAGTAACAAAAACTTGCATGTCGGACTCTTCTGGACTCCCAAAGTCATTCTCACATACCATTATAGTGGGACTGTTCTTTAAGCAACTTGTAGTTTACAAGTTGTACAACTTGTACAACTTGTAGCTTGGCAAGTTGTAGCCAATCACAGATATTATCCTACCATTTCAGGGATTTCGAATTGTATTGGTATTCCTGACTTAGAATCTTTAATTTTCCCTGCTTATTTCAATACTCAGTGCATTATATATAAATATTTGAGGCTTTGAGTGGCGGTACCTACAGACTTTTCTGTTGTAATTTCCTGAGAAACTCTTGGCTTCTAGGTTCTCTCTTTATGTTTGTATTACCTGATCTTAATCCTTGGTTGCATGGTCTCCCCCCCCCCCCCCGAGTTCTTGCTACCTTGGCCCTTTTGTTCTCTTGTGAGGCTCTTCCAGGGGTGGGTTTCAACTGGTTCGCGGCGGTCTCCGCGGACCGGTTGGTCGGTGTACCCGGAAGTAAGTAACTTTGGGAACGCCGAAGGGCCCACCCGCCCGCCCGCGCTCCTTACCGGTCTTTGAAGGCTTCTGCACTTCCACGCACATACAGCGCCTGCGCGATTCTCCGTGAGCAGCTGGAGCATTGCACAGGCACTAAGACGCATGCGTGAACTGCACGCGTGCACGAGGACGCCACTGGTCCTGTTCCAACCGTACAGGTTGGAACGGGATGAGCAACCTACCACTGGGCTCTTCCGATGAGACTGGGTACCGTCTGCCAGACACTTCCTCGTCATCATACGATGCAGTCCATCTCTTCTCAGGAGTGCCTTATGAAGTATAGGGCATTGTTATTTGATCTAAATCCTGTTTAGTGACGCCATCTATATAGTCTGTTTCTGCTGGCTCTGTTTAACTGTGCCATCTTTTTAAAGAATGTTCCTTAAAAGCAGATGATTGTTTAACTATTTACCATAGTTTTCAGAGTATAAGATGCTCCGGAGTATAAGATGCACCTTAGTTTTTGGGAAGAAAAATAGGGAGAAAAAATTTCTGCCTCTGCCTACCAGGTATTCATCCTTAGCCTGGTCAGTTGGTTGAGCATGCATGTTAGGGCTGATAGGCAGCTTCTAAAGCACAGCTGATGGAGGGAGCTCCAGTTAGCAAAGCAGGCGAAGCGCGGAAGCGGTAAGACAAAGCAGCAGCTGTTCCATGTTGCCATTTTGGCCACGGCCCCTCACATTTTCAGCCTCCCATCGCTCTGTTTGAGACCCATTCAAGGCTGCAGGGATCGCCAAAGCACATCGCTGCCTATCGCCACCGGAAAACGCGATGCGCAGAGGCCAAAAATGGGGCATGTAGAGGCTAAAACACGATGCGCAGAGGCTGAATATGTGATACACGGAGTTGGTGATTGGCAGCAATGTGCTCTTTTGAACCCCTCAGCCTTGAAGGGGTCTCAAACGGAGCATTTGGGGGCTGAAAATGTGAGGTGCGGAGCCCAAAAATGCAAGCTGTTTTCTGTGGCAATCTCTACAGTCAGGAAGAAGACGCGCGGAAGCCGAAGAGTGGGGGGCGGCGGGTGAGTGGGGCTGCATTCAGAGTATTAGACACACTCAGATATTCAACCTCTTTTTTTGGGGGGGAGTGCGTCTTATACTCCGAAAAATACGGTACTATGAGAAATATTTAAACATTTGACAAGTTTTAACACCCTTCCTGAATTAGAATAAGTCAAGTTTCCACCAAAACTCAGTAGCAAAGAAATGGTATCTAATGACAAGAAAACAATTTTCCCATTTTTTGTATACTGTATGTGTTGAAAGTTATTCATCATTTCCTGAAGTGAAATATTCGCGCATTCTAAATTACAGTGCCAAATTTCATTGCTATCCACTGACTAAAGTCATATTTTCTTAGAAATTTTATTAATGTATGTTTTTCAAGCTTATAATGGTGTAATTTTATTCTAATTATGTTAAAGAAAGAGTCTGGTATGAAAAATTTAAAACCCATCAGTTTTCCTTAACTTGAATAATGAAACTAAGTAATGTCTGTTGCTAGTAAATGCTGTATCAAAATACGTCTTCTAATGCATCATATGGAAACTCTTATTTAAAAAAGAAAGGCTTTCTATCAGAATCAATTACATGTGCATGTAGAATTCTTCCAGCTTGTGAAAGTCAGATGCACATCTCTTCCGAATAATTGCTAGGAAGTGTGATGGGAGTTATATTTTAGATGTTGAATTGATTAGCCCTTAATAGAAACAAAAATCCAATTCTACCTAACATTTAAATCATGGCACGATTTTCAATCTTAAAAAAAATAAAAAATGCAATTTACACCCTAGCTTTTCTTTTACTACTTCTACAGGAGTCTTAAATTATGAGCTGCCAAAAAAATGTCCAACTTCTCAGAAAGTTAAAATGGGATGGCAATAATTTTACAATTTTGTTTGCCGAGATACCGATAATAGCTTATCATTTCGCTACTTGAACATCATTAGATCTCCTAACTCTAGTAATAGAAAAAGTTGTTCCTAGAAGGAAATCTGGATTCAAGTCTATAATTTGGAGAGGGATTACAGGAAACACTCTTCTGATAAGTGACAATCTTTATAATGCAACCATTCTATTCTATTTATTCTATTCTATTTATTTGTCTTGTATGCCGCCCACTCCCGGAGGACTCCGGGCGGCTCACAAAGGACAAGGGAAAGGGGGAAAACGAGATAAAGACAACATATTAAAAACAAAACCAACATTCACAATTTCCGTGGAGGTAAATGCTTCTCAGCCCCCCCCAGCCTGCTGGAACAGCCAGGACTTGGTGGCTTTGCGGAAGGCCGGGAGGGTAGTAAGGGTCCGGATCTCAACAGGGAGCTCATTCCAGAGGGCCGGAGCTGCAACAGAGAAGGCGCTCCCCCCGGGAGTCGCCAGCCGACATTCGGAGTATTTTTAGTTTATTGTAGCAAGCAAAATAAAGTTACTTTCAAAATATAATATCTATCCACCTGAAATCTCCTCAGTAATTGTTTGCTACTTTTCAATCACTTCTAGTTTGCTAACTCAATAGCTGCTGAAGCATGTTTTTTTTAATGCCTAGTGATTTTGGTAATTTAATAAAAATTGGTTGATTCAAGTTTTATTAGTTAGCACTAAGTCTCCTTCATTCAGTAGTCCCAATTGTACTGTATTAAACAGTACCAACATTCCCTTTCCCCAGTTTTATAAGAGGTGGTAGCAAAATAATTACTGAGACTTTGTCTTTCATTCTGATCCTTTACTCTCTCATTCCTTTATTCATCTCTCTTCACTTTTTCCCACCCTTTTCTTACAGGGATGGTAGACAATTAACTGCCTTTCTCTTTTGATTCTTCTCATCTCTTAGAAACATGCTTATTTATGTCCTTTGTGCCAAAAGCCTTCACTTGAGTCTTCCGTTTATACTAAGTTCTGCCCAGCTTTGAGCAGATCTGAATGACTATCTGCCTAGTAGTTAAAATATTCCTTGGAGCAGCCCTGCAGATGACCCTGTCCTTTACTCTCCCTAGCAAATCATCCCAAATAGGGCTGCTGAACAACAGGAATAAGATAAGAGCAGAGAAGTAACTACATTTTGCTGTTGCTTATCACCACAAGCCACTTTGAATAGGAGAAGTTGTTTAATAAATTCTTGCCTATTAATTTGAATGTACAGGTGTTGATCCTATTACATGCCATAGGCCTTTTCATTTAGGATATCCTTTTTATAATGTGATAGTATAATTAATTGCAGTGTTTGGAGCATTAGTCATTTAATCCTGCGCTTACACTCACTTAGAGCCAGCTTGATGTCGTGGTTGAGTTGCTAGATTGGAAAGCAGGACACCCTTAAGGGCATTTCAGTTCTATCCTAATTCAGTTCTGTTAACTTCCTAACAGTGAGGACAATTAACCAGTGGAACAGCTTGCTGTCAGAAGCTGTGGGTGTTTCATCACTGAAGGTTTTAAGAAAAGTCTGGACAGTCACCTATCCAAAATGGTATAGGGTCTCCTGCTTGAGTAGGGAGGGGGGAGTTAGACTAGAACAGGGGTAGTTAACCTTTTTATAACTACCGCCCACTTTTGTATCTCTATTAGTAGTAAAATGTTCTAACCGCCCACCGGTTCCACAGTAATGGTGATTTATAAAGTAGGGAAGTCAATTCAATTTGAAAAAGGAAAGTGCTTCAGTATCGGACAAAACCTGTACCGCCCACCATGAAAGCTGGAACGCCCACTAGTGGGCAGTAGGGACCAGGTTGACTACCACTGGACGAGAAGAACTCCAACTCCCTTCCAGCTCTATTCTGATTGATTGACCTTATTGGCTTCTGTCTAGAACCCACTTGCTTTATATATCCCTGTTTCAGTCTCTGCTAATGCAGAAGCGCTATTCAGGCTCTCTGCCCTTACTCCGCTGGATAATCAACAGTAGTGGCCTTTTTTTGCCCTCACACTGAAACAGCATGGGGTCCACAAGTGAACCCCCAATACTTAATCAGGCTAAATATTCTAATTCTAATGCTTAGATTTGGAACTCTGTGTATGCCCTTTTGCCTAAAGAAAGATAGTTCCTTATTTTCTTGCATCTCTAAAAGGGGAACTTAGAATGTATGCTTTTGTTGGCAATTAGGAAATCTGGGTGGACAGTTAACCACAGAACATTAATCATAGGCGCACGCGACATAGTGACAGTTTAAGACAACCAAAGTTCAACTGGTAAACAAGCGATATTTTAGCAATATACTAGCAATACTTTAGCAATCTTCCTCAGCTTCATGAGTAACCAAGATTCACTTCCCTATTATCTTCACTTCACTTCCCTATTATGGGAGATCTTTTGGAGATCTTATGGGAATCATGTATTTGTAACTTTCCCGAAATATTTGTAACCTTCCCGAAATGTCCTTTACTGACCTAAGTAAGAAGTTATGACCTGAAAATGTATACGCCTATATGACGTCTGTATGATTTGTAATAATCATTTTGAAGGTATAAAAACTCTGCCAAAGGATACCTAAGGCAGCTCAGTTTTGATGCAAAATCAGATTGAGCTCTTGAACGCGTTCAATAAAAAAACTTCTCTTCTCTGAGAAACTTTGGTGGTCGGCTCCTATTCTTTACGTAAGTAAAAAGCAGATCTTAATTTTGCTATAACAACACCACAGCATAGAACCCCTCAGAATTCACAGCTTCTTTAATTGCTCTCTGCTCTTCCTCTTATGGAACTCCTCTGACAAACTCCATTAACCTGTTTTGTCTTGTTTTGTTTTGGGGGGAAGACTGTTCTTTAAAATCTGGTGAAAGCCTCTGAATTATTTAACATTGGCTCATAAGATGGAGGATGATCTTCACCAATAGCAATAGCAATAGCAGTTAGACTTATATACACCGCTTCATAGGGCTTTCAGCGCTCTCTAAGTGGTTTACAGAGTCAGCATATCGCCCGCAACAACAATCTGGGTCCTCATTTTACCCACCTCGGAAGGATGGAAGGCTGAGTCAACCTTGAGCCGGTGAGATTTGAACAGCCGAACTGCAGTCAGCTGAAGTAGCCTGCAGTGCTGCATTTAACCACTGCGCCACCTCGGCTCCTTGGTGACCAGTGTGGCCATTGCTACACCACTACACCTCAAGGTTCCTCACTCTATGAAGAAAGAATCAAATCGCAGTACTTACTATATACTGTGCTGAATTGTATTCAAAAGTATAGTTAAAAGCATACTTGTTGGAAATAAGTTGTGTGTTTGTGTGTGTCTGTGTGTATGTTTCTGAGTAAACAGTCTCAGGATTGTGCTACAAGAGACATGGAACCTCTGAAGAAGACCATTGAGATTTCCAGAATTGGAGGTATTGGAAGTTAACTGCTTTCAGCTTGAAGTAGTCTGGACTTTTTGTACAGTTTTGGTTTTAAATTTATTTATTTAAGTGTGTGTGCCTTTGGCATCAGGCGCTTGTTGAGAAAACATAAATCAGAATAGACTGTAAGACTGAAATCTTCATAGTGTTGCTTTAAACCAGGAGTTTCCAACCTTTTGGCTTGCCTGGGCCGCCTTGAGTGAAGAGGAATTGCCTTGGGCCGCATATAAAAGATATAATATAGTATTATCATATATGGTGGACTTGTAAAAAGCTGAAAGCATTTTGGATAAAGTATGCTGGATTATGGAAAATGTTCTTTAAAAAATAAAGTTTACCCCTCAGTTATTCTTCTTAGGTATAATTACTGATTGTACAGTTATAGAGATTAACTTGATTTTGCATTTAATAACGGCAGCAAGACTGTTGGTGGCGCAATACTGGAAGAAGGAAGATTTGCCTACTATTCAAGAATGGACATTAAAAGTAACAAACCTAGCAGAGAGGGCTAAAATATCAGCATATCTCAAGGATTACTCAAATGAGAGATATAAACTGGAGTGGAGAAGATGGATTGACTATACTCAAAATAAATATGGGACTAAGAAATTCCAGATAGTTTATGACTGAAGAAACAAGGAATGATATAATCTGTTTAGAGTTAGCCTAGCAAGGAGGAGTTAAAGCTCAAATGAAAGATGATACTATTTTTTTTAAAGTTTATTTTAGAACATCTTTGTTAAAGATTTATACCCTGTATTGGTTTTGGGAAGTCGGTGGGGGGGAAGGTTGAGGGGGTGGGGTTCGGGTGCGGAGGGCAGGGGGAGGTAAACATTTGTAAAAGTTTTTTTCCCCTAAAATTTTCAATTAAAAAAAAGATATAATATAGTTACTGAATATAAATTACATGTTAAAAGTTTACAGTTTTATGGGCCACATTGCTGTCTATCCAGGGCTGCCTGTGGTCCACAGTTGGACACACCTGGTTTAAATCACCTTGTGACTCACCTGCTGGAGTACTGCAATGTGCTCTACATGGGGCTGCCCTTGAAGAGTATTCGGCGACTTCAGCTAGTCCAGAATGCGGCCACGCGAGCGATTGTGGGTGCACCTCGCTTCACCCACATAACACCTATCCTCCGCGAGCTGCACTGGCTACCTGTCGATCTCCGGGTACGCTTCAAGGTGCTACTTGTCACCCATAAAGCCCTTCATGGTAGTGGGTCTGGGTACTTGAGAGACCGCCTACTGCCAATCACCTCCACTCGACCTATTAGATCCCATCGATTAGGCCTCCTCCGAGTCCCATCTGCCGGTCAATGTCGACTGGCAACTACGCGGAGGAGAGCCTTCTCGGTGGCAGCTCCGACCCTATGGAACGATCTCCCCGTGGAGATTCGTACCCTCACCACCCTCCAGACCTTCCGCACAGCCCTCAAAATCTGGCTATCCCGTCAGGCCTGGGGCTAAAGACTGTAACCCACCCGAATGGTATGAATGTTGTGTTTTTTAATGACGTACTGTCCTACATGTTAAATGTTTGTTCCCCCCCCCCCCTTTTTGAGTTGTAAGCCGCCCTGAGTCCCCTCAGGGAAAAGGGCGGCATATAAATAAACTTCTAAATCTAAATCTAAATCTAAAAAGTCGTAGGCTCTTAAATTTTGTAATAAGAGAGGAAGGCCTAGATATTTATCTTCTCTGCCATTAATGCTTTTCTTTGGAACAGTAATCCCATGTCTATAATATATACATAAATATATAACATAAATATATTATAAATATATAATATATTAATCCATGAATATAATGCCAACTCTGTGGGGCTTCCAGATGTTTCTTACTAGGCACGGGGGTAGTATGTTTTATTGCTTTAGCTGCTTTTTAATCTCCTGTTTTGTTGTCATGTAATATTTTGTTATTGTAAACCACTTAGAATCTTTTGGAATGGGAAGCCATAAACATCATTATAACAATAATTATCTACTAGAAAATACTTTGAAATAAATACAAGCTTTTTATATTATGTATAAAGAACTTATCTTAATCACCACAGTTACAAAATGAGCTAATTGAAAAAAAAATGCCATTTGTTACTCATAACAAGAGCTTCTTTTTAGAGTTTGAAAGGCTGTTTTAAACCAAACTGGTTTCCTTCTGTTTCCTTTGATTCTTTTTAGTAACTCCATTTAAAGACAATCTTGAGGGGGGGAAAAAAACCCTGCAATTCTATTTTTTTTGTAAGCAAAGTCCTACAGAAATTATCGGGTGAAACTCTCTGCCAAGTGCTCGATAACGTAGATTCAAATTTATTGTACTTTAGAATTATTCCACTTGTAAAACTTTTAACAGTTATGACGACTCGAAACATCAATATTTCACCCTTCGCGGTAACTAAATTTTTTTTATTATTTTTTTATTTTTCTTTATCAATTTCATATATACATTCACAATTATATGATCTCATAACTGTTATTAATAATATGTATTTATAACAATTTTTCCCTACAGTTGACAATATACTTGAAGATTACTTTCTTAACATCCCATAGATCCATCTTATCTTACAACGGTCCTACTTCTTCCCTCCCTCCCTCTTTCCTTCCCTCGTTTCTTCTCTCCTACTCCCCTTCCTTCCTTCCCTCCTTCCTTCCCTCCCTCCTTCCCCTTCCCTCCTTTCTTTTCTCCTTCTCCTTCCTTTCCCCCTTCCTTTCCTCCTTCCTTCCCCCTTTCCTTCTCTCCTACATTCCCTCCTTCCTTCCCTCCTTTCTTCCCCCTTTCCTTCTCTCCTACATTCCCTCCTTCCTTCCCTCCTTTCTTTCTCCTTCTCTCCTTCCTTCCCTCCTTTCTTCTCTCCTTCTTCCTTCCCTCCTTCCTTCCCTCCTTGCTTCCCTCCCTCCTTCCCTCCTTCCTTCCTACCCCCTTTCTTCTCTTTCTTCTCTCCTTCCTTCCTTCCTCCTCTCCTTTCCCTTCTCTCCTTCCCCTTCCTCCCCTTTACCCTTCCCCTCTTCTTCCAATTCCTCCCCTCTTTCCTACTCTTACATTCCCTCCCATTCTTCCTCTGCCTTTCCCTTTCTCCTATTCCTCTCCTTTCTCCTCTCCTTCCTATCTTTCCTTCTACTCCTCCCTCCATCCACTCTATCCGTTGTTGTGTTTACATATTCTCCTCTTCAGGGGATGACCTGGTTCTCTCTTTTTTTGTTGGTAACTAAAATTGCATACAGTTTACACCCTCTCTCAGTTCTAAAACCTCTGCTATTTTTATTGTTTGTTTTCACCCTTCAGTTTGATAAAGGATATGCTTACAGCATCCGCCATAACTATGGAAAAGAAGGCAAGAGAACGGATTATACTCCATATAGCTGCATGAAAATTATCCTGTCCAATCTCCCAGGCCAAGGGGATTATCACGGTGAGTGCTTCTTCCTGACAGGCAGCTTTGGAAGCCAATGGATTGGTTGGCTGTATTAGTGGCAGAAGTTGGATTTGTGGGCTTAAGGCAGCCTTCGCTGTCAAGCCGAGCACGCGGCTCCTCTTCTGACAATTTGTCTTATTATTGAACCAGGTCAGACAAAAGAGGTTCCTTCGGTCTGTGCTCTGCTGAGCCTTGCTGTGTTTCTTATTTTGCTTGTTTTCATCCCCATAATGTTTCAAAGCAACAAGTGGCTCGGCACTTTTTCTTTGCCAGCAAACTGTCAAAGAACTATAAATCATTTGACACTCCCTCCCCCCACAAACCAGACACTCTACAGAATCTAGATTAGATTTAGATTTATTTTATTTGTATGCCGCCCTTCTCCGGGAGGGACTCAGGGCGGCGAACAACTCAAAGGGGGAAAGGGAAACACAGAATACAATACAAGTAGTTAAAATAGCCAAGAATCGCACAGCCACACAGGTCGAGAGGGGAGGGGAACTCATCAACCCCAGGCCTGCCGGCACAGCCAGGTTTTAACGGCTTTCCGGAAGGCCTGGAGAGAGGTGAGGGTCCGAATCTCTGCGGGGAGTTCGTTCCAAAGGGCCGGAGCTGCCACAGAGAAGGCCCTCCCCCGGGTGGTAGCCAGATGGCATTGGCTGGTGGATGGAACCCGGAGGAGGCCGACCCTGTGTGATCTAATGGGTCTTTGGGAGGTAATTGGCAGCAGGCGGTCTCTCAAGTACCCAGGTCCAATACCATGAAGGGCTTTATAACTTACGACTAGCACTTTGAAGCGTATCCGGAGACCGATCGGTAACCAGTGCAGCTCGCGGAGGATAGGTGTAACGTGGGTGTACCGAGGTGCACCCACAATCGCTCACGTGGCTGCATTCTGGACGAGTTGAAGTCTCCGAATACTCTTCAAGGGCTGCCCCATGTAGAGCGCATTGCAGTAGTATGGGATGTTGTAAATCTAATGATTCATTGTCTGTAGAATTGAAACGGGGAGTGCTGTAATAACATTTCCACAAATTACATACAATCAGTTTTCCTTCCAAATGTTTAGTTTTTCCTTTAAGAGACTCCTTTTTCTCTGAACACTGGGAAGTCACTTGCCAATTACAGTGAACTGTTACTTTGTCTTTTATTTCTTCCCAGTCATTTAAATCCCATACGCTAGAGCAGGGGTGTCAAACTCGCAGGCTGGGGGCGTCATGTGCGGGCCCTGCCCCTGGGCGGTTTAGCGAAGGGGGAAAAAAAAGTCCTGATATGTCATGTGACATCATGTTGCCATAATGACACGGGTTTGACATCTCTGCCTTAGAGTATAGACCTAGGTGTCTAGAAAATTGTATGAAGAAGATATTTTGATAAATGTATTTTTTCTTTTATAAAATGGGTAAATAACTGTTCTGACCCCCCTTGTCCCACACCAACACACTCCAAGCCAAAGATAAGTTACGGCATTTAATTAACAGACAGACAGGTCCTTGGCAGCAAACCGGCACAGATAAGCCCTGGCAGCAATCCAGCCTGCCAAGCTCACAATAATGTTCTCCAACATTAGTTCCTGCGTTGACTTCTGCAAGAGGGGTGTGTGCACAAGCAGTCCTTTTATAGTCTGGAGAGGAGCCTAATGACCACCAGCTGAGTGCTATTACCTCCTGTAACTGCGCAACTGTTCCTGACGCCTATTAGCTCTTTGGTGCTGGGCATCCAGGAACAACTCACTGCTGGAGTCCGGCTCACTCTCCCTTGTCTCCTCCCCACTGGTCCAAGGCTCAGGTGCCTCCTGGCAGCCCACCAGCCTCTCTGCGCCCTGCTCGGAGTTGGACCCCTGTCCAGGGTCCTCCACATCCTCCAGAGCCAACTCAACTCGCTGTCGGAGTCTGGTGGCAGCTCCAACGGCTCCTGCTGGGCCACAACAAATAACTATAATTACTTTCTTCCTCATGTTTTCTATGTGTCATTTATTTAGGCTTGATTTTAGAATTAGAATGCCACCAATACTGTTTAGGACAGTGGTCCCCAACTTTTATCGCCGCGGACCAGTCAGCCTTTGATAATTTTACCGTGGCCCGCTGAGCACGCGCAGGGGTGGGGGGGCGTTGTTCGCGACGACACATTGATTGTTTATATATCAGATTGTTTTGATTAAACAACTTTTATTTTATTGTATTTAAACATGCCTTACAAAATAAAATACAATTACATAAATATAAAGTGCTTTAATATGCCCCCCCCCCCACCCGGACAGACTTATGTTCCTCAAAGACCATCCTGAACCCTCAACACGGACCAACCTTTCTGCCCGCCCTCCCCCTC
Source organism: Thamnophis elegans (assembly GCF_009769535.1). Classification (NCBI taxonomy): domain Eukaryota; kingdom Metazoa; phylum Chordata; class Lepidosauria; order Squamata; family Natricidae; genus Thamnophis; species Thamnophis elegans. Next base: position 6,578,492 of record NC_045544.1, read on the forward strand.
CCCACCACATTCGGCGGGCAAAGAACAGAGCGCGCGCGCGCGAATGCCGTGGAGAGAGAGAAAATAAATATATATATAAATATATAATTGTTTGGGAGTAAAAGCGGGGAGGCGCACCCGGCCGGGGGGGGGGAGGAGGAGGAAGGAGGGTGGGAAGGAAGCTGGCAAGCGAAGAACAGAAAGTAATTAGCAAGGATTAAAACGACCTGCCGGAAAAAGAAGAGGGGGAAAAAAAAAAACCAGATCTGACGGCTAGTGCAGCCTCCACCGGAGGGGCTGCAGAAACACACACCGCCAGTCCTGTCCTTCCTTTCCAACCAGTCTCTCTCTGCACGCGCATACACACACACACACACACACCACACAAACACACACCCGCCGGCAGATATGCACGCACACACACTTTTTTTTTTTGCAATTGGCAGAACTACGGTTTTCTTTCTTTTTAAAAAAAATAATTAAATGGAGGTGGGGGGGGTGTGGAGAGAAAGGGAGAGAAGCGGACACATAAAACCGAGCCGCACTCGCGAACCACAGCATGCATCTGGGTGACAAAATTGCAGGGAGAAAGCAGGAAAACCCGAGGAGAGAGCAAAAAAAGAAAAGAGCCAGACCAAGCGCGGCAGGGCGGGAAGGAAGGCGATGATGATTGGGGGAGGTTTGAAAAAGCAGATCCAAGCGCAAAAGTTACTGAGTCATTTCAGCGGCAGCCGGAACAGTTTTCTTGACTCCCTCCCTCTCTCCCTCTCTCTCTCCTCTCTCACTCTCTCACTCTCTCTTTCCCTGGCGATGGATCGGTGCGGGAGGGGGGGAGAGAGAAGGGAGGAGACGGCGAGGGAGGGAGGGAGAGAGAGCCGAGGGTGGAACCAAAGGGGTGGGGAGAGAAATGCATTTAAGAGGAGCGGATTTAAAAGAGCGATCATGGCCCCCGGCCGCTGCGCGGCCCGGTGCCAGGTACTCCACGGCCCGGCACCGGTCCGCGGACCGGGGGTTGGGGACCACTGGTTTAGGATATATATATCTATAGGACTAAAGATACAGAGAACTGGTTTGTGCTTAAGGTACCAAGTTAGAAACTAGGAACCCATGAGTTCTAGTCCCACATTTGATATGGAACCAGCGGGATGATTTTTCACCAGTCATTCTCTGTCGGCTGTAGGAAGCAAGCAATGGTAAACCATTTCTGAAAAATCTTGTCAAGAAAACTGCAGGGACTTTCCAGGCAATTACCAGGAATCAACAGTATTAAAATATTAAAGATGAGCCACCTTGCTCTAGCAATTAAAGCACCAGACTAGATACTGAGAGACTGTGAATTCTAGTCCCGTCTTAGCCATGAAAGCCAGCTGGGTGACCTTGGGCCAGTCGCTTTCTCTCAGCCCAACCCATCTCACGTGGTGGTGGTTGTGGAGAAAATAAGAGAAGGAATATGAAGGTTTGGAAGTTTATTGACATTTGTATGCCGCCCACTCCCTGGGGACTCTGGGCGGCTTACAGACAAACAAGGGAATATATAAAAATTTAAATAGAAATTAAAATAGAAATACAATTGTTTAAAATTACACAACATACATACTACTTAAAATGGGGCTGGATGGTAATCAACAGCCCCAGGCCTGCCGGAACAGCCAGGTATTGGTAGCTTTACGGCAGGCCGGAAGAGTAGTGAGGGTCCGGATCTCCACGGGGAGATCGTTCCATAGGGCCGGGGCAGCAACAGAGAAGGCCCTCCCCTGGGGGGTCGCCAGCCAACATTGACCGGCCGATGGCACCCGGAGGAGGCCCAATCTGTGTGATCTTATCGGTCTTTGGGAGGTAAATGGCAGGAGGCGGTGATAATAATCAATACTGGGTATGTTTATCCTCTTCAGTTATTTGTAAAAATAATAAATATGTACATACAGACCGTACATATATACAAATGTATGATAAGGCACTTCCATCTATATTTGTAAGTTGTGTGCAACCAATGATGTCTACGGCTTTCACTAGCAATAATCTAATTTGATTATAAATCATGTATCATTTAAACCGTGGCACTTGATTTTTAAGTCAGTGTGGACAATCCCAGTGAAATGAATGGAACGAAAGATTGTTAGGCACCAAGTTTAAGTACTGTTAGCTGGTCCTCTATGTTATCATGTGTTTCTTTCCACTCAGTAATAGTACACATATTTTGAATTGTTTGTTAATTACTGCAGTTTCTTCTGGTGATATAATTGCTGTTTTACATATATAACCTTTCATGCCCTTTGCAGACTTGACCTATTGTATTTAGAGCTCTCAGAATAGCCTTTCCTAACCTGAAACATTCCAGTTTGGCTAGAACTACTTTCAAATATGCCAGCATGTTGGTTGAGAATTATGTCAGGTTGGACTTCCTGGGCGGGACCTTGCTGATGGTAGCAGCTGAACAGAGCTGCTCCCGGGTTCCTGGTCGCGTTATCTGTCTAGACATCTGACAGGTACCTTATCCTTCAGGCAAGAAGGGAAGGAGAATTATGTCAGGTTATAGGCCAAGCTTACTAAAGAACCAGAAATACTCATGCTGAACAGATCTTGTTGAAAAGTTTGCACGCGGGGAGGGGGGGGCGGTTAGTTAGTTATTTTTCTGTATTTTATAATCTGGTAGATAATAAATAAGCATTATTTTCTAGATTCACGGGTGCCTTGCTATGCCAATTTAGGAATAACTTTTACTCCCCTTTCTCTTTTCGTTAGGATGCCCATTTCGCCACACTGACCCAGAGCTGCTGAAGCAGAAGCTTCAATCATATAAAATATCTCCTTCTGGAATCGGTCAGGTACAGAATCTATTCTTCTGATACGTTGGTAATAAGGCATCAGAAACATATTTTTAATTTTATTCCATAATAATGGACAATGAATGCCATTGTCTCTTAAATTATAGCATACAACTTGCTATGATGTTCTCACCTACTTGATACACATGTGTATGCTTTTAAAAACATCCTTATTGGGCTCTCTTGTGGTTTTCAAATCCTTCTTTTCCTGTTAAAACCTGTAAAATTGCAGACATAAACCACAGAAATAGTCATCAAAGTAATATTTGTGATGGTTTTAACATTCCCATTTAATGGCAAGGCAGGGTATAACTTATGCTTTGTGCGTGAGTATGTGAGCATATACCAGTGTTGGTGAACCTTTTCGGCACCAAGTGGCCAGCTGGTGTTCGTGTATGCATGCACGCCAGAAACTGGAAAACCAGGGGCGGCCGCCACACATGCGCTCGCTGGAAACCGGAAGAGCAGCCGCCCGGTGCGCATGCTGCAAATATGACCTTCCAGATTGCGGTGCATGCACGCATGCACACCGGCCACTTGATATTTGCACATGCATGCGAGACAGAAAGCGGAAGACAAGGTAGCCAGTGCACATGTGCACGACAGAAACCAGAAGAGCAGCTCCCACACGCGTGAAGACCAGCAGGGCTATGGTGGGGGATGGAGAAACATCTGGAACTGATTCTCTAGCACCTCACTCTTGCTGGAGCTTCTTCTGGCCCTTGCTGGCCATACCTCGATCACTTGGGGAGACGCACAACCTGCTCTCCACCCCCAAGATAGTGGCCCGACCCAGCCGCGACTGACATCAGCCTCGCTAACATGAGGGCTGCCGGGGTGGGAATGGGATCTGGGAGGAGGGGACGACGCAAAAGGAGACGGGCCCGTAGCGCCCATCCATGGCTTTAAGAAGCTCAGGGCAGCAGGAACAGGGGGCTGGCTCCACTGAATCTCACACAATCACCCTGGGGGTCATGCTTGGAGAAAGCCAGAGGGCCCTCATCAAAGATGTTCACCCGTCAGCCGGACTCCCCCCTCTCTACCCCCCTCTCTCTCCCTCTCTCTCTCCCTCTCTCCCTCTCTCTCCCCCTCTCTCTCTCCCTCTCTCTCTCTCTCCCTCTCTCTCCCTCTCTCTCTCTCCCTCTCTCTCTCCCTCTCTCTCTCCCTCTCTCTCTCTCCCTCTCTCTCCCTCTCTCTCTCTCCCTCTTCCTCTCTCCCTCTCTCTCTCTTCCTCTCTCTCTCTCTCCCTCTCCCTCTCTCTCTCCCTCTCTCCCTCTCTCTCTCTCCGTCTCTCTCTCTCTTTGTTCTTCCCTGTATTGGGAGAATAATACCAGTTAGAACCGGGATTGCCATCACGAAGCAATGATGGCACATGACTGCATTGCTTAGCAATAGCAATTTCTGGTAGCCCCAGTTAACAACTCTAGGCTGTTCCAGGGGAAAGAGGTGGGAACCCAGATAAGGAGTGCAGAGTGCTGTAGGGATGGGCTGTGCATCCCTTGGAAGGTGCGGAGGGCCAATGCTGGCCATGCATTAATTATAGGAGACTGGGGAGAGGTTTGGAGAACTATTGCTGGCCACACATAGGAGGGCTGGTGCAGGCTGCATGCCCAGAGTGCGTGGGAAGATCAGGGGAGTGGAATTGGGGTTGCTGTAGGTGGGAGAAAAAGTGAGAATGATTTGCTCTAACCAATTGCAACCTTTCCTGCTGGCTTCCCCATTGACTTGGGGAAGCCAGCAGGGAAGTTTGCAAATGACAGTCATGTGACTGTGACTCCCTCCAACTTATAACAGCGAACTAGATATTGATGTATGTGGATCATAATCACATGACTGTAGGGATGCTGTGATGTCTATAATTTTGAGGATGGGGTGTATGTCCATTTTTTTCAGCACTACCATAACTTTTAATGGTCACTGAACAAAAGGCTATAAGTTAAGGGCCACCTGGATATTGTTAAATAATTCCATTTACAAAATTAATTTCTATTGTCTTATTTTGAACATATCAGTTGCAGTGCTATATGGTGAAGACGATTGAGAGATTGTACTAGATTCTTATTAAGAGCCGAGGTGGCGCAGTGGTTAGGGTGCAGTACTGCAGGCCACTTCAGCTGACTGCGATCTGCAGTTCAGCGGTTCAAATCTCACCGGCTCAAGGTTGACTCAGCCTTCCATCCTTCCGAGGTGGGTGAAATGAGGACCCAGACTGTGGGGGCGATATGCTGACTCTGTGAGCCGCTTAGAGAGGGCTGAAAGCCCTATGAAGCGGTATAGAAGTCTAATAATAAATAAAATAAATAAATAAAAATAAATTAATAGTTGAACAAATGTTGCTTCTTCTCTATAGCATAGAATAATAGAGTTTTTTTAACGATAATGTGCATTTTGTGGCATTTCCTCTAATTACCTTGAGAATGTGAAGGCAGAAATGCATTGTTTTTGTTTGGTTTCTTTCCAAAATTAGGATTTTTTAAAATAAAGTGAAATCTCTCAATGGTATAAATAGAGATATTCCTATAATTATTTTAGTGTCGGATGTTAAAAATAAAATGCCCAGAGAAAGCAGATGGCAGATTTGGCTAGGCAAAGAAATGAATGTCTTTGTAAAACCCTTAAAGAACAAGCTGAGTTACACTGGGGTAGTGAGAAACTGACCTGAAACTACAAGAAAATGTCTCTAAATATGTTACAGTTGCTGCACTTCAATCACATTTTAAATCACCTTTCAAATAAAAATGAAGGTTAGAAGTAGATAAAACGCAGCAAGCCTTTATTGAAAGATTGAGACTTTAGGAATAAAAGTAACTATTTTATTTGAAAAATGCTCCCTACTGACCTTGAGTAAATGAAGAGATCAATGATTGTAAAGCTAAAGGAAGCTAACCGTGCTAAGCTTATATGTAGCAGAATAGCCCATCATCTGATTTCATTGATAGGATCCAGAGAAGAGTGGGCAATAAACTGTAATAAGCATTTCTGCCTCATACACCCATTGGCTGGCTAAAGCCGTCCTTCAGGTCAGAGCCTTTTCAGTAACAGGTAGTAGTGGGCTTCTGAAAGTGTGTGTAATATCTTTTGGGTCAAAATCAATACATCTGTATTGTTACGGAGGGTTCCACCACAAAACCGCGGTAGACTAAAGAGCGCTCGACGAAAGCGCGTACCTGACGTCATCACAGCGCGACGAAAACATCACGCTGTGAGCGGTAAAGTTAAAATTAACGCGAAAACCTTACCCTAACCCCCCCCAAACCTAACCCTAAACCTAACCCTTAACCTAACCCTAAACCTAACCCTTAACCTAACCCTTAACCTAACCCTAAACCTAACCCTTAACCTAACGCTAAACCTAATGCTAACCCTAACCCTAAACCTAACCCTAACGCTTAACGTAACCCTAAACCTAAGCCTAACCCTTAACCTAACCCTAACCCTAACCCTAAACCTAACCCTTACCTTTACGTGAATCGGCTTGCTTTAGATATTAAGATATTAAATATTAAAGATATTAAAGCGCCCTTTTTTTTCCACGGTCGTATTTGTCGCGCTGCTGCTGACGTCAGGTATGCGCTTTAATCGGGCGCGCTTTAGTGGACCGCGGTTTTGTCGTGCCACGGTTACGGAGTGCCACATGAATGTATCCACACATGCACACAGTGTCAGTACACATTGTCCTATGCCTGACTATTTTTTTTTCCTTCTCCTTTTGTAGATTGGAGAGAAAGGGATTACAAGAGAGTAAGTAGGCAAAGAAGGGAGAAAATACCAGCAGCTTGCACTTCATACTCAGAGCTGCTAGTTCCAGCATGTTACTTTTAATTCCCCTCTGTATGCTTGCTTACTCCCTTGTAATCCTTTCCTCTCCAATGAATGCAAATGTAAACATTAGTTCCCTTACTAATTATCCCAGTGCCAGGGTAAGTATTCCCAAATCATAAGCACTGCTGCCTCCTATGATTTTACACCTAGCAATTACTTTGCTTAACAACTGAGTTGCTGGTTCCAATTGTGCTCACTAAACAAGGATTTTTTTCCTCACCTTTTATTTGAAAAAAAAAAACTGTTTTATATCGCTGTTAGAGATATATAGAGTTCTTGACTTCCCTTGCTGATTATATTTCTTCCAGAAGCGAAGGCAATATGGCGATTAAAGTAAAAATTGGTCTGCAAAGTTTTTAACTTAGCTGGTCAGGTAGGAAACATGTTTGCCCTCAGAGATGCAACAACTTTGAGACTGGCCACACACAAGTGATTGACTAAAAAGTGTGATCCAGAAAGTGCTTCTTGGAATGTTGTTTTCACAGCTCATTTGCCCAATCTTTCCATTGATTGCAGGATTAGTTCATTTAAGGCAACAGCCTAAATACCTGCACACTTTATAGCATTCTCAGGTTCACCACTGCAGTTTCAACAAAAACGAGACCATTTAAAGTAGAAGTACCCATATTTTTTCTATATGGACTTTTAGCAAGATTTTAGAGATCACGTAAGAACCATGTTTGTGTGAAAATAAATAAATAAGCATCATGGGCATTGGAATGAATCCCAGTCTAAATCAATCTAGTAAATATCAGAACATTCTGTTACTAGACTGTGAAATTTCATACGCCCCAGGTCCTGTGATTCAGATTTAACTGCCTGTAGGCTACTCAGAAAATTGCCAGAATACTGTCTGTCTTTTACTGTAAAGCCAAGGAAGTTTTCTTATATACGTTAGATCTACGATACAAGATTATAAAATCTTGGTTGGGTATCATTTCCAATTAGTTGGTATGTGCATAACTATATATTTTTTTTCAAAATTGCTACCTGCTCCAGTTCAAAATCAAAGAGACCATGCCAAGCTTGAGATTATTTTGGCTGGTTGACTTGTTTTTCACATTGTACTTAACAGGCGGTGACAGCAAAGGCAGATATTTAATCAGTTTTGCTTGTAACAGCAAAACAGACCCAGTAAGCACTTCTTTTGGCATCAGTGTGGTTTGATATATTCAGCAAATATTATTTGTACATCTGTCAATAACTATAAGGCAGTCTCCATAATGAGGACAGCAGGGATTTGTGCTGGAGTTTATTGCCACTCTTGACTTTAAAAGGTCAGCCTCTCAGAAGAAGGGTTAGAAATTTGCATTCCTCAAAAATGTTCTTTCTGCTGAAGCTATCTCTCAGTTACAGCAGTTTTCTATGGCTGATAAGCAGCACATATAAAAAAGAATAATTATAGATCAGCAGAGGGGGAAAAAAATGACATGCAACTTAAATTTTAAAGCGTCATTGCATTCTGCTGATAAGAATGAGTGCTTTTGCTGGACAGAAGCGATTACAAGGTAGAATTGGGAAGCAAATTGTATTTACAAGAGATAGAAAAAATCTTTCTAGTAGGAGTTCAAAACAGACAATTTCCTTTCTTGTCTCGGCGAACTGCTGTTTAAAAACAACTTACTTTGAGGGCTGATGTTTTGAGGGGGCAAAACGCCAGGCTTTCTGCTGCTGCTTCTCTAAATTAACTGCAGTTCCTTAGTTGGCATCGCAGTCCCATTGCGCTACCCATGCGTGAAAAAGCTCCGTGTGAGGAGTGACCGCACATGTTGAGTAATTTATGCTTCAGTTGCTCAAATGCAAACATGTATTTGCAACCATAGAAATATTTTCGATATAGACACCCAGGAAATAATTGTCCCAAATATAATAGCCACATTTTTTAAAAATTTCGATTTGAGTTGAGAATTTTTTTATAAGCACTGAAGTACATACTGTTGTGGCCCAGCAGGAGCCGTTGGAGCTGCCACCAGACTCCGACAGCGAGGGGCCCTATGAGTCGGCTCTGGAGGATGTGGAGGACCCTGGATAGGGTTCCGACTCCGAGCAGGGCGCAGAGAGGCTGGTTGGCCACCAGGAGGCACCTGAGCCTTGGATCAGTGGGGAGGAGACAAGGGAGAGAGAGACGGGAGCCAGTAGTGAGTTGTTCCTGGATGCACACCATCGAAGAGCTAATAGGCGTCAGGAACAATTACCCAATTACAGGAGGTAATTGCACTCAGCTGGTGGTCATTAGGCTCCTCTCCAGACTATAAAAAGGCTACTTGTGCACATGCCTCTCTTTGCAGAAGTCAACACAGAATCGAATGTCGGAGAACTTTGTATGAGCTTGGCAGGCTGGATTGCTGCCAAGCCTTATCTGTGTTTATTGCTGCCCAAGCTTGTCTGTGCTGGGTTGCTGCCAAGGACCTGTTTGTCTGTTAATTAAATGCCGTAATTTATCTCTGGCTCGGAGTGTGCGTTGGTGTGGAACGAGGGGGGTCAGAACAACATACTATATGCCAATTCTGTCATGCTTTCTAAAGATGTGTTCTCTTTACAGACCGGAATTGGGGTAAGTGTGTGTGTTTGTGTGTGTGTGTGTGTTTTAATCAGTTCAATGTCTTTTTTAGGTTTTGGACTTGGTGAAAGGTATGCATTATCAGCTGGCCTGCCAAAAATACTTCGAACTGACTCATGATGTAAGTACTTATTTCACTGTTGTGTTTGGGAATCAGACAGAAGACTCTAGAAAAACCAGGAAACTATCCTGTTCATTGGTGCCAGTGCCACCAATTATTAGTTTTGCTGAGCTAATGATTAAGTAGCACAGTGGTTCCCAAACTTGGCAACTTTAAGACTTGTGGACTTCAACTCTTGAAGCAGATATCTTTGATTCCATGAAACAATTAACACTTGGTAATTATAAACCATTATAGCTTCTCTGCTTTTCTCCTCCTAGAGAAAGGTACAGTATGGATCCCGTGGATGTGTGGATCCTAGGGTTTTTGAAGCTTAGAAACTGGAATCTGAAAGAGATCTAATTTCTGCAGTTTCTACAGGTTCCTCTGCTCCAATTTATTTATTTATTTATTTATTTATTTATTTATTTATTTATTTATTTATTTATTTATTTATTTATCTGTCTTGTATGCCGCCCACTCCCGGAGGACTCCGGGCGGCTCACAAAAGACAAGGGAAAGGGGGAGAACGAGACAAAGACAACATATTAAAAACAAAACCAACATTCACAATTTCCGTGGAGGTAGATGCTTCTCAGCCCCCCCCCCCCGCCTGCTGGAACAGCCAGGACTTGGTGGCTTTGCGGAAGGCCGGGAGGGTAGTAAGGGTCCGGATCTCAACAGGGAGCTCGTTCCAGAGGGCTGGAGCTGCAACAGAGAAGGCTCTCCCCACGGGGAGTCGCCAGCCGACATTGGCTGGCAGATGGGATCCGGAGGAGACCTAACCTATCCCTGATTGTGCTCTAGTCTACAGCCTCTTAGACAGGTGTCTCTTAACTTTAGCAATTTTAAGAAGTGTGGATTTCAACTTCCAGAATTTCCTTGTCACTTGAGAATTTTATATCATCTGTTATATTTTGCAAGGAAAGGAACCCTGGATGAATGATACAGCCACCAAATGCAGCTTTGTATTTAACCCCAGGCAATGATAAAATTATTTCTTCTAGTGGACAGTTACTTCTATGCTTTGTACCTCACTTACAACTTATCCAACTTTTAAATCAGAATAAAAGCAAATCATCACATGCATAATATAGCCTAGTTGCCATCATACTATTACTATAAAACGGTAAAATATGGCAGCGGAAGACAGAAAACCACTCTTTGGATAGTGGTTTATAATGCTTTGATATACTTCAAATGTTGCTTTTCACTCTATTCCACAAATACATTAGAAGCCAAATTTCAGCTTTTGATTTGTATTACAGTACTTTGATACAATCATATAACTAGAATATATAATGAAAGAGGCCAAGTTTATTAATTTCAAAGGGCATTTTTAATTGCCAAATTGTTTACATGCTATATATCAGTGATGGCTAACCTTTTTCTACAGGTGAGCCAAAATTGTGTGTATGTGTGCTATCGTGCGCACATGCATGCCCACCTCCCTGCGCATGCACGTGTGAACCCCTCAATGCATGCACCAACCCCCCCTCGGCACGCATTCATGTGCGAACCGCCATGGGGGGGGGGAGTTTTTGCCCTCCCCAGGCTCCGAAGGCTTTCCTGAAGTCTGGGGAGGGTGAAAAGAGCCTCTCCCAGTTTCTGTGCCGGCAAATATGGCTCCGCGTTCTACCTGTGGCATGTATGCCATAATTTCACCATCACAGCTATATGTAATCTAAAGTTGAATTCTAACTTTCAGTGTTCAGTTCTCTCTTTAGTTTTGGTGCATAGGATTAATTCTAGTTATTATTGCTTTGTCTTCATGATTTGGACACATCTCCAATGGAATAGGTTCTGTAGCCTTCTTCAGGATCTTGTCTTGCCGTTGAAATATTCTTTTAGGGTACTAAAATGCCATGTTATGGAAGAGGGAGGAACACTGGTGGAGTCATGTCAGCAGCTACTAATCGATAGGCATTTGGCCTAGGTTTCAGGTTTCAGGTTTCGTTTTATTTATATGCCGCCCTATTCCCAGCGGGACTCAGGGCGGCTCACAAACCCAAGAGGGGAAGGGAAACACAAGAACTACAAATACAAGCATTTAAAATAACCAACAGACACACAATCGAGAGGGGAAGGGAACTCATCAACCCCAGGCCTGCCGATACAGCCAGGTTTTAACGGCTTTTCGGAAGGCCAGGAGAGAGGTGAGGGTCTGAATCTCGGCGGGGAGTTCGTTCCAAAGGGCCGGCGCTGCCACAGAGAAGGCCCTCCCCCGGGTAGTAGCCAGATGGCATTGGCTGGTGGACGGAACCCGGAGGAGGCCGACCCTGTGTGATCTAATGGGTCTTTGGGAGGTAATTGGCAACAGGCGGTCTCTCAAGTACCCAGGTCCAATACCATGAAGAGGGTATTATGGTGCCAGAATCTCACATACAAAGGGAAAATATTGTAACAGGAAGGCTTGCTTGTCCTTCTTAGAAGTATGAACAGAAGCAATTGTAGACAAGGAAGACATATTAAGGGGCCTTTTGAGCACAGAAGATCTGCAGTGTATCTTTACTTCGTGGAAGTTCTACTTGATAATAATTTAAAGACTGTGCTGGGTCCAGTTGCAAAAGTTCCAGAGTTCAGTATTTTGCTTATTGGAAGACCACAAGCAGGGCAAAAGAAGCCGAGGTGGCGCAGTGGGTAGAGTGCAGTACTGTAGCCACTTCAGCTGACAGCTAGCTGCAGTTCGGCGGTTCAAATCTCACCGGCTCAAGGTTGACTCAGCCTTCCATCCTTCCGAGGTGGGTGAAATGAGGACCCAGGCTGTGGGCGCGATATGCTGACTCTGTAAACCGCTTAGAGAGGGCTGAAAGCCCTATGAAGCGGTATATAAATCTAACTGCTATTGCTATTGATCCTGTCTGAAAAAAAGGGAGGTGGCTAATATCCACACAATCACACTCTTGATATTGTGCATTGCTAATTCGTAGTGAACATCTTTGGGTATTACAGTATTAGCCTTCTTCTACCTTGACTATTGTCATCTTCTTGTTGATTCTGGTCTTTGCATCTGGATTTGAACTTTGGTCGATTCTTATTCATTGGAGTAAATGAAAGTTCAATTCCAAGAATGTTGAATAAAAATATCTGTGAATACAGGTTAAATTCTAAACAAAGCATTAAAAGAATAAATGTGTATTCTTTTTCAAAGTGCAAATTAGTACGGTATTTTAAAATATATTGAGGAAGGGGAAATGATTATAGTCACATCAGCTTCAAATTGGATTTACTTTTAGGTGTCAAATATCAAATTCAGTTTTAGATCCAAAAACAATGAAACTATAAGCAAAAAAGCTTGAAGCAGTGAGTATGTTTGTGTGTGTTTTCCCATTGGTATTATAACAGCCCACTATCATTAAAATAAGATAAAACAATGACATAAAGATATAATCTGCTTATGGCATAGACACATTCATAGTTGCAACATAAAATACATGCTCAGTGAAAAAAGTTCTAGCTATCGTAGTGAAAGTTGGGGAGTTTCATTGTGGGTTCTTTGTCATTGGTTATTGACCTAATGTGCTTTTCGACTCTCAGAGATCACAGAATAGCTGATTACATTAAAAAAAAATATTAAAACAGAAATGCATGCATTTTTTAACAATGTGTTTCTATGTAATTCCTGTGGAATTCAGTCAGACTTCCTCCCCGAACAGCACATGAAGGATTGCAGCTTAAACAGCATATTTACAGTAGAGACCTAATCGTGATTGTTGGTTCTGAGCATTACTTCCCAAATGAGTTTGTATGGAGCCCTGGGGTTCCACAAGAGATTGTTGTGTTATTGTGTTTTTTTTTTAAAAAAAACTTCTACATTCTGTAAAATCCTAGCACTCGGTAAGTTGGTATTTTCATGCGCTTCAGCTCAAGTGCTGCTCCCCCTTTTTGCTAGGATTTCCACGAAAGATAATTGCAAATACACCTTTTTTTAACCTTCATACCAGAGGTGGGTTCCTACCAGTTCGCACCTATTCGGTAGAACCGGTTCGTCAAATCTACCGAACCGGTTAGAAGAGGTTCCACCAGTGGACCCGGAAAGCAGGCCACACCTACAGAAGAGGTTCCAAAATTTTTTTGAAACCCACCACTAGTCCTTGGATATGATTATTCTACACTATCATGCTCCTATTTATAAAACTCAGGGCCTCTGTGGAAAGTAAGGATGCCTACTGCGTTTGTGGTGCAATCAGAACATTGCGTGTGTTGAAGTTGTTTTAACACAAACCAAAGATGCCTTTTAAAAAAAAAGTTTACATCCTATTCTTATGCATGCCAGTGCTGTGTGTGAGGTAATTTAAGATGGTTCTGACAAGTGTCATCGGCATCTTCATATCCGGTCACATGGGCGGCAAGCCACTCCCATCCGGTCACATGGGCGGCAAGCCACTCCCACAAAGGAGGCCACACCCACAGAGTAGGTTCGAACAATTTTTGAAACCCACCACTGCTTCATACATAGTGCCAAGCTAGTTGGAGATGAGATAATTTTTATGCAGCGATTGACTGAGATCTGAAAATTATTTTAAGGTTTCTTCTGGAGTAAAAAGTTTGAGAAAGGCTGCTCTATAGCTCTGTGGTGTCCTGTCTTTCTCAGAGGTCATTAATTCTAGTAGGCTAAGAAAAGAAAGATCAACTATGAAGTCCTGTAAGACTAGAGTACACTAGAACATAAGGTGAAAACTGGATGCCTGATGACTGGATTGCCAGTCGAGACAAATAATTGTTTTCCTCACATTTGATATGGATAAGTTTTCACTTCTTCTTGTCTCAATTATTTGTTTGCCTTAACTGATAAACTTGTGCATTTACACCCACACTAATGGATTCTTGTGCTTGAATGCCTCTTAAATGCTTAGCTATCATGAATGATTTAGCTGAGCCAATGTTCTTAGTAAATATAATGTGTGTTGAAATATGTTAGTAAGCTGTCAGAGCCATTAGGTTATAAACAGTAATAATTAGAACAGTTGCAATTAAACTTGGCAAAACACACATAGCCATGATTATAAGGAAACTGCCAGTTTTAATGTAGCTTTCACAAGCATAACGCATTTGATATTGTGCTAACACTTGCCTTTCTAATGATTTATAAAGAAGAAAGACTGATTTGCTCTTCAGTTTTTTCCGGTGGCCAAACCTCAGCTTCTTCGTTGATCAAATAATATGCTTTGAGAAAGTGTATAAATAAGAAATCGTTCCATATGGCCTTTGTGTAATAACAAGCTTGCCTCATTATCACCTTGCCATTCTGCACCTTCTTGATTAAAGCCGTAAGATCACACGGGTTCAACATCACGAGTTCAACTTTTTTTTTTTGAAGCCCCGTGGTATAACACCAAAAGAATGCTAGGTTTTACATGAAGGGTGCAGTTCAGATTGAACAGAATCTGTAAAAATGTTTAGCTTTAGAAGATGAAACACAAGGTGTGAATAATAGAGGAAGCTGCTTTTAATCTAATGTCCTTTTATTGCTTTGTTAGTCTGTATTAGAAGGTTTGGGGGGCGAGGGGTTACTGTGCTTTTTTACTTTTTTAAGTATAGACATTAAATGTGTTTGGTTTTAAGTTTAAGTTTAAGTTTAAGTTTATTTATAGACCGCCCAATCCCGGAGGACTCCGGGCGGCTTATAGAGAGGGGAAAGAAAATAAGATAAAATAAAATAAAAATAAAATAGACAAGTTAAAACAACACAGATACATTCATTTCAGTCGGGGCTGGACCTCAACAATGCGGTCAACAGCCCTAGGCCTGCCGGAATAGCCAGGTCTTGACAGCTTTTCTGAAGGCCATGAGAGTGGGTGAGGTCTGGATTTCTGGGGGTAGTTTGTTCCAAAGGGTCAGGGCAGCCACAGAGAAGGCTCTCCTCTGGGGGGCTGCCAGCCGACATTGTCTGGCTGACGGCATCTGAAGGAGGCCCACCCTGTGGGATCTCACCGGCCGTTGGGAGGAGTATGGCAGTAGGCGGTCTCGCAGGTACGCTGGTCCTAAGCCATGTAGGGCTTTAAAGGTAATAACCAACACCTTGAATTGCGTCCGGAGACCAATAGGTAGCCAGTGCAGCTCGTGGAGGATAGGTGTGAGGATAGGGTGCACCTAGGTACACCCAATATCGCTCGCGAGGCTGCATTCTGGACTAGTTGCAGTCTCTGAACGCTTTTCAAGGGTAGCCCCATGTAGAGCGCGTTGCAGTAATCCAGACTTGAGGTGACTAGGGCGTGAATGACGGTCTGGAGTGCCTCCCGATCCAAGTAGGGCCACAATTGATGCACCAGGCGAACCTGGGCAAAGGCTCCCCTGGTCACAGCCGACAGATGGTGTTCCAGTGTCAGCTGCGAATCCAGGAGGACCACCAAATAGTTTCTTTGTGCAGCAGAACTTTGTGGTTGTAGTAGTGGTAGAAGATTAGATTATATTTAAGTGACTCTTTAGGCCCGTGATGGCAAACCTATGGTGTGTGTGCCACAGGTGGCATGCAGAGCCCTCTCTGCAGGCACGCGAGCTTTCACCCCACCCCACCTCCACTGTGCATGTGCACGCGCTTTCTGCTGTCCAGCTGGTTTTTGGGTCTTTGCTGTGCATGTACAGGGGACAGGGCGCATGTGGGAAACACGCACACATCAGTGGTGGGTTTCAAAAAATTTTAGAACCTCTTCTGTAGGTGTGGTCTGCTTTGTGGGCCTGCTTTGTCAGCCATGTGACCGGGTGGGAGTGGCTTGCCGGCCATGTGACTGGGTGGGCGTGGCCAACTTGTAAAATGTGCTGAAACTCACTTAACAACGCTCTTGCTTAGCAACCAAAATGTTGGCTCAGAAACTCTGGCATTTGAAGCACGCAAGTCTTAAAGCTGTCAAGTTACAAGACCCTCGCACCCCTAACCCTTTAGAAAAAAAACCTCAGGGGTGTTCAAACTTGACAGCTTTAAGACTTGTGGATTTCAACTCCCAGAATTCCTCCTCTCGCTCTTCGTCTTGATGATGTGCGGACGGGCGGGTGAGGGGAGGGAGCTGGAACCGGTTCTAAACGGCACTGTAGATTTGTGGAACCTCTTCTATAGAAGAGGTTAGAACTGGCAGGAACCCACCCCTGGCACACATGGGCAAGGGAGCACAGGGGGTGGGGCACACGCGTGGGGTGCATGTGTCATGTGGTACCCCCTCTTCATGGTGCCACAAAAAAGGCAGAGTCTATCCTAAGGGTTATTAGAAAAAGTTTAGGAAACCAAGTACAATGCCGTTATACAAAGCTCTTGTACATCTACATCTTGGCAATTCTGGTTGCCAAGTTTGAAATAGGAATTGGCAAAATTGCAGAAAAGGGTTATCTAAACGATCAGAAGAACCCCTTTCCACAAGAGAAAGGCTAGAACTTGGGGTCTCTTTGCTTAAAAAATGAGAGATTTGTTTATTTGTTTGTTTATTTGTTTGTTTATTATATTTATATGCTGCCCTTTTCCCCCGAAGGGGACTCAGGGCGGCTCACAACTCAAACCAGGGAAGGGGGATACAGACAAAAAATTAAAAAATGACACATAACAATGCATAATTTAAAAACACACAACAGTCATTCCATTCGAGATGGGGGCAACAGCTCTTTAGCCCCAGGCCTGTCGGAACAGCCAGGTTTTAAGGGCTTTGCGGAAGGCCTGGAGGGTGGTGAGGGTTCGAATCTCCACGGGGAGTTTGTTCCAGAGGGTCGGAGCAGCCACAGAGAAGGCCCTCCTCCGGGTGGTCGCCAGTTGACACTGGCCGGCGGATGGAATTCGGAGGAGGCCTAATCTGTGGGATCTAATCGGTCTAGTGGAGGTAATTGGCAGCAGACGGTCTCTCAAGTACCCAGGTCCAATACCATGAAGGGCTTTATAAGTGACGATTAGCACCTTGAAGCGTATCCGGAGACCAATAGGCAGCCAGTGCAGCTCGCGGAGGATAGGTGTTAATGTGGGTGAACCGAGGTGCACCCACGATCGCTCGCGCAGCTGCATTCTGGACAAGCTGGAGATTGAGAGAAGACCTGATCAAGATATATAAAATGATATCTGAGTGATTATGTGCCATTGAGGTTGTTTTTTTTCCAACTCGGAGCAAGTGGAGAAGGGGAAAGAGGCAGGGACAATAGGTATTTACGCTGCCTTAAATTGATCAGAAATAAAGGCAGATAAAAACTGAAGAAATAACCCAGAGGCATTTGGTTGGCCACTAAGAAGAACACAGTTCTGAACTAAGATGTGTCTTGGCCTGATCCTCTAAGGCTAACTTTTTAGTTCTTTTTCATTCTTTTCAGTTTAAAAATGACTTGCTGTTACAAGATTTCCTTCGTGTTGAAGAATACTGTAAATATTTGGTAGTAACAATCTCTTGACTTTGAAGGCTTTAAACTAGGAAGTGTCTCGTTGCTTGTTTCTCTCTAAAAGTAAAAAGATTGGCAGCTGGACATTAAGGCAGCGGAGAGGGCAACTTGGATTTAATTGTGCATCCATGCGGTGGGTTGCCTGTTACGTTGGATTCAGAATCAGCTGGAAATTATAAATCCAAAGGATTTGGTTGGTTCCAAAGTGGGGGAAAAAGTCAATGCACAACAATTTACAAAGTTGCCAAGAGCAATACCAGGAAAAGAACTGACAAAAATCTTCAATTTGTTTAGTAGCCAAGGGATTTGCTCCTTTCAAATCCTTTTTTTTTTTTTACCAGTTATAGGAAACTTGTTTTTCATCTGCTGCTTCTAGGGAGAAAGGAGGCATCCCCCCCCCAAAAAAAAATCATACAGGACTGTAAATTAAGAACCAGCAAGAGTCACAAGAACCTGGATATAAAACCAGGGAATGTGGTTTAGTTTTGTTGCTGCTGCTTGTATATGATCAAATAATCTGTAAAAACAGAAAAGTAAGAAATGAATTGCCTTTATTTATTTATTAGACTTATATACCGCTTTATAGGGCTTTCAGCCCTCTCTAAGCGGTTTACAAATTTTTTTAGCAAATTGAGTCAGCAACTTGCCCCCACAGTCCGGGTCCTCATTTCCGTGACCCGTCAAAAGCGCGGAGGACAAAATCGCGCTCGACGAAAGCGCGCATGTGACATCATCACAGCGCGACGAAAAAAATTAAAAATTGAAATAAAATTAAAATTAAAGCAAGCCGATTCACATAAAGGTAAGAGTTAGGTTTAGGGTTAAGTTTAGGGTTAGGTTAAGGGTTAGGGTTAGGTTTAGAGCGTTAGCGTTAGGTTTAGCGTTAGGTTAAGGGTTAGCGTTAGGCTTAGCGTTATGTTAATGGTTAGGTTTAGGGTTAGATTTAGGGTTAGGTTAAGGGTTAGGTTTGGGGGGGTTAGGGTAAGGTTTTAGCTTTATTTTTACATTTTTCGATCACAGCGCGATGTTTTCGTCGCGCTGTGATGATGTCAAATGCGCGCTTTCATCGAGCGCGATTTTGTCCTCCGCGATTTTGTGGTGGAACCCCTCATTTCACCCACCTCGGAAGGATGGAAGGCTGAGTCGACCTTGAGCCGGTGAGATTTGAACCGCCGAACTGCAGATCACAGTCAGCTGAAGTGGCCTCCAGTACTGCACGCTAACCACTGCGCCACCTCGGCTTTGCAGTGCAGCCCAGCCCATATTTTTGTCTGCCATTTTAATTTTTAGTTTTCCTCCGATTTGCAGTAAAACACGGGTAATCCTGTCTGAAAATATGCTTTGACTCTTAAGTAGTGTCTCTCAAATAGTGACTCTTTAAGAAATAACTATTTCGAGGAGGCCAAGAAAACAATCGTTTATGAACGCAGTCAGATTTTCTCTCTTTTTGCCTGATACGTACCCCAATACTGCTTTGGAAAAATCCTAAAACTGCAGATTGGTCTACTACTACATTCATACCACTGATAGAAAGACCTGGTTGAATCCAATTATAGTATTTAGCCAAACTACCCTTTGAAATGGAACTGTTGCAACATTTCAACAATGTTGTAAAGTCAGTGCGCATTCTAAAAAAAAACTTACATGCAGTATGATTTTTCAGGAATAGAAAGTTCCTGAAAATAGCAATAGCAGTTAGACTGCAAGAAATGTAGTGAATGATAAGGCAGATAAGAGTTTGTTAGTTAGCCGGTGAAGACAGCTGTTGATGCCTTTGAGCAGGTTGTGGTAATGGAATATCGCAAGCTGTCTAGTAAAAGACAATTTGGTTCAGGTAGCATCTAGCTTTGGCTAAATTGCAGAATAGCAATAGCAATAGCAATAGCAGTTAGACTTATATACCGCTTCATAGGGCTTTCAGCCCTCTCTAAGCGGTTTACAGAGTCAGCATATCGGCCCCACAGTCTGGGTCCTCATTTCACCCACCTCGGAAGGATGGAAGGCTGAGTCAACCTTGAGCTGGTGAGATTTGAACCGCCGAACTGCAGATAACAGTCAGCTGAAGTTGGCTGCAGTACAGCACTCTAACCACTGCGCCACCTTGGCAAAATTTACCATTAAAAATAATAGAAGAAGAGATAATTTCACCTAGATTTTCATAGCACCTGTACATAAGTGGGTTTTCAGATTCTAGCTATCTTTTTAAAATATATATATATATTCGTGGGGAGGGAACAGGGGAAAGAGGATGCTGAAAATGACATTCTTTCATTCAAGCTAATTTAATTTTTACCCTAAAACTTTACAGAATATAATAACTGAACATACTCCTCCCCCCCCCTTTTTTTTTCCTATACAGGTCAAAGAAATTGGTTTTTCTCTGAGCCATCCCAATCAGTACTTTATAGAAAGTCAGCAGCTACTTGGCAGCAACAGAGAAATAAAAAAAGATGAAAGGCAGCTTGAAAGCTCCAAGCTGAAACCCAGCGGCCGGACCCCGGCAGATATACCTACGACTTCCTCTTTAAGTACCACAGAAGAAATGGAGCTGGAAGGGCTCGAGGATTATTTTGCTGAAGATTAAACAATTCCATCACTTTTCCCTTTGCTTCCTGTTATCTTCCTATATTGCAAAGCGGTGCTGTGTGAATGACCTATAAAAGACATTGTAAATGTGCGGAGTTGCGTTCTACCCAAGAAAGTGTGGAACAGTCCCACGATAGAAGAAGTTTTGAAAAACAGACATTTTCTTGTGAGCACAAAAATCAGTTGCGAGATTGAGCAATAAAATGGTCTCACTTCTGTTTCCATGGGCAAATGCTAGAATTGTAGGCTTTCCATCATAAAGCGTTGCCTATTTCATTCTCGTTTTAACTCCGAGTCTTTTTCCTTTATAGAAGTGGTTTTGAAATATAGAGAAATGCGGATATATATATAATGCAGTTTAGGTCATTCCTGCAAGATCGATTGTATCATAAACAATTCATGATTACTTTATGAATTCCTCCTAAAATGCAAAATCTCCTTGCCTGTGATTTCAAGCGGCAAAGCTTGTTTCAAAAGGAAACAAGATTTTAAAGGCATGTTATTAAACTTACGTAATAAAGCCTGTACAATTAAAAAGGAGTAGCTTTATACCTACTTCTAAGGTTCCGACCATGATCCCTCTTTGTAAGAAAGTTGTCTCTGTGAAACATGACAAAAAACAGAAAACACCAATGAATTGGGTACAATAGAAGTAGAGCTATGCACTAATATAGATAAGGGTGTTTGGGGAACCTGGTATAATTATGAAAATCAGACATTTTTAAAATGGATTTTGCATCTCTGAAAAAGACTACATGTTTACGATGCAAGTCCCAATTTCAAGATTGATCGGTTTTGGCACTTTACATTAGAGTACCAAATCAAATAAATAAAATTAGTTTTACATAATCAAGAATGAATGAATGAAATCTCATTAAAATTACCTTGAAGGAAAATAGTAAATGCCGCCTAAGGTTCAATCTTGTAACCACTTAAATTGGAGGAAACCCCATTAACTTGATGGATTTTTTTTTATATGATTTTTACAACCCCTGGTAAGCCCCAATTATGGGAGGAAGCCAACTGCTTCCAACATCTGTCCATCGGCTCGTCACAAGAGTCCATCACGACAGAAACCCAATATTTTTACTGTTGCCTTTTTTATATTTGTGTTTTTTTTTAAAAAAATTATTTGTGCACAAATAAAACACACACACACACACACACACATATGCATGCAATAGACTTGTAGCCATTAATGAGATCCTCTAGCTTTTACAGTAATTATATTATCTCAATTGCTGTATAAGTTGTAATCCTATTACTTTCCAGGTAATGCTTCAATGAATTGCCATTAGTGCAGGCTCCTATATGCTGAAATGGTTATGCCCTTGTTACGTATTCAGAAGCTGCGGAAAGCAATATATTTGCTATTCTTCCCAATTCATGGCATTTTAAGAATTTGAAAGCAGTGAATCCTCAATTGAATATGAAGCTATAAAGTTTTGTCTTCCGAATCACTAGCTGTTACACAGGCATGTCTTTCATAATTGTGAGCTTCTATCATTTTTTAGCTTCTCTAAAGAACTCGCTTTTTTTTTTTTTTGGTTTATGGAGTTTAATGGTTCCAGTTATTTAACCGAGCATCAACACTCAACAGGAGTATAAAAGAAAACGATACCACCATCACTATAAATATTCTTTGGGTTTCTAAGTAGAAACCCTGTCTGAACCGGACAGACCAAAATAGTCTCTAGTCCAGTGTTTCTCAACCTTGGAGACTTTAAGTCCTGTGGACTTCAACTCCCAGAATCCCCCAGCCAGCATAGCTGGCTGGGGAATTCTGGGAGTTGAAGTCCCCAGGACTTAAAGTCACCAAGGTTGAGAAACACTGCTCTAATCGGTGGGTTTTGCCAATCCCATCTATAGATTTTTCTGGACATGGTGTCACCTTCCGTGACGAATGCATGCTGTCTCTTTTGGGCCATGCTTCCTATGTATTCCATCCAGTGGTGAGATTCAAATAATTTAACAATTGTTTCTGCCCTAATGACCAGCTGGGTAGGCGTGGCTCAATGGTCATGTGACTGGGTAGGCGTGGTCAACTCAATATCAGTCAGGTTGATGGGCGCTTTGCCTTAGCTGTTACAATGGAATAAGGGTTAACCGGAGAGGCAGTTTTTGTAAGCAGGGCAATCAAAATTAGGCTAGAAAAAAACAGAATATTTCCTTCCTGCCTTCCTTACAGGATTAGCCCTGTAAAGTGGAGAAAAACAAAAGGAGATTTCTTGCAACAACCGGTTCTCCGAACTGCTTAGAAAGTTAACAACCGGTTCTCCCGAATAGTTGCGAACCGGCTGAATCTCACCACTGCTCCCATCCCTACAAGATTTAGTTTGGAGATCTAAGCTTAACTTAGGGAATCTTGCTTGGTGATGTGTTGAGCTTCTTACAGCTTCTCAAAACGTAATATTATTTAAAAGAGAGAAAAAAGGAAAACTATTAGATTAAGTTAAACTGGATCTTATACCTTCTGGTATTATTTTTTATTTATTTATTGGTATCCCGCCTTTATTATTTTTATCAAATAATGATGAAAGCGGTGAACATGTCCAACATTCCTTCCACCTGGCATACCTGGCCCCCAGAGCCTTTCATGCTTAAACCGGGACCCAGATCTCACCACCTCCCACTTTGAGCAGCTATATCCAGATGCAGATTAAATTGGGAGAGATTTAAACTGATATAAAGCAATATAAAACGTTCCTTTGCAGCACTGAAAACCTTCATTGTAAGGAACCTTTTCTAAGCAGGGGCCATATACTTTTCCTTTGGAAACTGGAGTGGCTTCCAAAAATTCAGATAATAGGGCAGCACTTATAAAAAATTGCAGCGAAAACCGCAGCACTGAGTTTTCTAGGACTAATAAAAAGCATGAAGTGTCCATTATTAGTGGGAGGAATCGTGCTGGTTAAATAGAAAGGTTGTGCTTTTGTAGTTGCGTATTGAAAGAGCAAGGGGGTTGTGTTAAAGAGGGTGGCTGTTGTCATCTGCTCTTGCTTGCTTCACTGCAAATTTCTCTATCAACATTTTCATCTTAAATACAGGTGATAGGTAATTTTTCAGGGAGAGGAGATACTGTTTACTCAAAACGCAACTGCCTTGGTGGTCCGTGAGGTCCCCCTTTTTTGTTACAGATGCATTTCTTATTCTTTCAACTGCTCAAAAGAATTATATAAGAGGAAAAAGCATTTTGAATGAAGTTGCTTCTGAGCGGTCTCATCCGTTGTTAATTCACAATTTCTCCATGGCTTCATAATTCCAGGAGATTAAATGATAGAAGAATAGCAATAGCAATAGCAGTTAGACTTATATACCGCTTCATAGGGCTTTCAGCCCTCTCTAAGCGGTTTACAGAGAGTCAGCATATCGCCCCCACAGTCTGGGTCCTCATTTCACCCACCTCGGAAGGATGGAAGGCTGAGTCAACCTTTGAGCCGGTGAGATTAGAACCGTTGAACTGCAGATAACAGTCAGCTGACGTGGCCTGCAGTACTGCACCCTAACCACTGCGCCACCTCAGCTCTTTTTAAGAAACAACCAGAGCAATTCTGGGCGGGGGGGGGGGAGAATGCAAATACAGCCTTGGTTCACACCCTACCACCGTGTCTTATCTGCCCTTATTGTGTTGATGGAATTATCCAACCAATTTTGTTGTATTTAAGTAGAACGACAATAAGGATGATCCTTATTAAGAGTACTCCTCTTGCAGAATAATACCTTTGGGCCAATTGGAGCTTTTGAGATGGGCATCCATGGACAAAATTGCCTCCTTCAAACCAGAAGCCATCTGGCTGGAGATAAGATCTAAAGGAGGTGATGACCTGCAAAATCACATGGGACCCGTGTGACATATGGACTCCAAGGAAGAAGACCGAGTGGGAGTTGTGGTAGGCTTCACCACGCATGGCAAGGTTCTTGCTTCTCCTGGTTGATTTATGCTTCCTGGGAAGGGCTGCAGGGCTCGTGAAGTATTAATGCTTTTTTGAATGACGGGATAATGTGCCTTAAGACTGTTCCTCAGTTTAGCCGTTAAAAAAAAATGTACCCCATTTCTAATCCTTTCGTGGGAGGTGTGCTGTAGAGATGGTGTAGGATAGCAGCATTTATGTACTGGTTTCAGGTTTCAGGTTTCGTTTTATTTATATGCCGCCCTATTCCCAACGGGACTCAGGGCAGCTCACAAACCCAAGAGGGGAAGGGAAACACAAGAACTACAAATACAAGCCTTTAACCAACAGACACACAATCGAGAGGGGAAGGGAACTCATCAACCCCAGGCCTGCCGACACAGCCAGGTTTTGACGGCTTTTCGGAAGGCCTGGAGAGAGGTGAGGGTCCGAATCTCTGCGGGGAGTTCGTTCCAAAGGGCCGGAGCTGCCACAGAGAAGGCCCTCCCCCGGGTAGTAGCCAGATGGCATTGGCTGGTAGACGGAACCCGGAGGAGGCCAACCCTGTGTGATCTAATGGGTCTTTGGGAGGTAATTGGCAGCAGGCGGTCTCTCAAGTACTGTACTGTACTGTAGATTAAGTAGATTATTCAGATTCTTTTTGGTTTGCATTTAGGCCTGGGCATGAAACAGAATTCTCTTGTGGATGTCCTGTGATGCATGGGAGGGATTCTGGTCCTTCTAGGACTTCTGAATCTCTCGGCAGCATTCACTTTCTTTGACTAAGGTAATCTGGACTACCTATAAAGATTAGAGTCATATGCTGTTGTGCAGCATATTTTCAAATTTTCCTGAGTTGTCAATTCCAGTTGCTGGTTTAAGAGAAGAGGCTGAGCCCTTGCAGGAGAACAGGAAACCCTGGGATCCATCATAAGGCTTGCATTCTTCCTTATTTTTAAGTAAAAATACCCGCCACCGTGATCCTGGGGTATTTTGCTTGCACGCGCAAGAAAGAGATGAAAGAGAAAAGGGGAGAAAGAGAGGGAGATAGAAATGAAAGAGAGCTGGAAGGAGAGAATGGGAGAGAGGGAAAAGGGAGTGAAACAAATTAGAGAAGGGAGAGAGAGAGAGATAAATGAAAGAGCTGGAAGGAGAGAATGGGAGAGAGGGAAAAGAGAGGGAAACATTAGAGAGAGAAGGGGGAGAGAGAAATGAGAGAGATCTGGAAGGAGAGAATGGGAGAGAGGGAAAAGAGGGGAACAAATTAGAGAGAGAAGGGAGAGAGAGAGAAATGAAAGAGCTGGAAGGAGAATGGGAGAGAGGGAAAAGAGGGAAACATTAGAGAGAGAAGGGGGAAAGAGAAATGAAAGAGATCTGGAAGGAGAGAATGGGAGAGAGGGAAAAGAGGGGAACAAATTAGAGAGAAGGGGGGAGAGAGAAATGAAAGAGAGCTGGAAGGAGAGAATGGGAGAGAAGGAAAAGAGTGAAACAAATTAGAGAGAGAGAAGGGGGAGAGAGAAATGAAAGAGAGCTGGAAGGAGAGAATGAGAGAGAGAGAGAGAGAGAGAAAAGAGAGGGAAACAAATCAGCGCTAAAAGCTACCCCATCCTCTCTTCCTCTCCACAACCTTCCACCGAAAGCTTTTTCCCAAATAATACCAGCAGCCATTTCATCTCCACCAAAGTAGATACATATACACACACGTGCGCGCCACAAACACACACATGCACGCACGCACACCAAACAAAAAAATTAAATTAAATTAAAAATGGCAGAAATGGAGAAAGAAGTGAGACCTCCAGAAAATAAAAGAAGCAGGAAGCTGGCTCATCCTGTAAAAGGGGAAATCAATGAAGAGATGAAGGTACATCTCTGCGCTCCCCCTTTATTGAGAGCTGAGGTGGCGCAGTGGTTAAATGCAGCACTGCAGGCTACTTCAGCTGACTGCAGTTCTGTGGTTCGGCTGTTCAAATCTCACCGGCTCAGGGTTGACTCAGCCTTCCATCCTTCCGAGGTGGGTGAAATGAGGACCCGGATTGTTGTTGGGGGCAATATGCTGACTCTGTAAACCGCTTAGAGAGGGCTGAAAGCCCTATGAAGCGGTATATAAGTCTAACTGCTATTGCTATCTACCTATTATCTATCTATCTATTATCTATCTATCTATCTATCTATCTATCTATCTATCTATCTATCTATCTATCTATCTATCTATATTATCTATCATCTATTATCTGTCTATCTATCTATCTATCTATCTATCTATCTATCTATCTATCTATCTATCTATCTATCTATCTATCTAAATATCTATCTATCTGACTCAGCCTTCCATCCTTCCGAGGTGGGTGAAATGAGGACCCAGACTGTGGGGGCCATATGCTGACTCTGTAAACCGCTTAGAAAGGGCTGAAAGCCCTATGAAGCGGTATATAAGTCTAACTGCTATTGCTATCGCAAGCGAGAAGGGAAGAAAAAGGGAAGAATTGAGTCACAGGAAGAACAAGCGCCCTCTACTATGAGGCAGGAGAACTGTGTGCCTCACTTACCTCGGGATTTTTTAGGCTTTTAACCCTCGCTTAACTCTGCTCGAGCGATCATAAAACGCCTAAAAAGTCAGACTAGATGAGGCATGTAGTTCTCTTGCCTCATAGTAGAGGGTGCTTTTTTAGAGGCTTTTTAAAACAGTTAGGCAGTCATTCACGGTGAGTCAGCAGCTAGCTAGCCTCACCTCAGCATTCGCCTTTTCCCTTTTACATTTTTTTTCTTTTCATGATGAGAGCGGTGACGCTGTGTCTCACCTGACTGCACGTCACTGAATTCATTTTTTTATTATGGTATATAAACATGCTTCTTCTATAAATGAATCCTGCTGAATTATTTACTTGTGTGCTAGTTGGTCGCTGCAAACTAACAAACCCCTCATACTTAAAAGGAGCCGAGATGGCACAGTGGTTAGAGTGCTGTACTGCAGCCACTTCAGCTGACTGTTATCTGCAGTTTGGCGGTTCAAATCTCACCGGCTCAGGGTTGACTCAGCCTTCCATCCTTCCGAGGTGGGTAAAAATGAGGACCCGGATTGTTGTTGGGGGCGATATGCTGACTCTGTAAACCGCTTAGAGAGGGCTGAAAGCCCTATGAAGCGGTATATAAGTCTAACTGCTATTGCTATTGCTATACTTAGACTAGGGAAATTTATTATACATAGGGATGTCCTTGAAGATTATTAGGTGGTTACAGAGGGAACCAAATGCAGCTGTACTTGACAGCTGAAACATTAAATTAAATCTTACAGATTTAACGTAGAAAAACAACAGTGCTGTAAAAGAACATATTCTTTGATATCTTATTCCTTGTGTGTCCAATCACATTTGGTCAATAAAGTCATTATTCTATTCTATTCCATTCTTGCATGAACTCTGATTGTATTATATGCATAGCAACACCTGATGTCCACGTTAATTTTGTTTCATTTGTCTAGATTAGAGCATAATTCTGCCATTTCAGTTTCTCACAGAAACCCTTTTCTTGCAACACAAAATTCATGTTGCATTTGTTCCTGCCAAACCTCAGTGCCCCATTAAAGTCCAATTCTCCAAAACAATGCGTATTATTTCTGCTTCTCTCCACCTATTCCTTCCCGAGTGAAACAAAAAAGCCTTCCTTTTAAAGAATTGGTTTTTTTTTAAAGGTTCCTTGATGGCTGACCATTTCTTAGAAAGGCTTGTTGCTTGACTTACTGAACGTGAAATGGAAAGAGGTGGAATGATAAAAGTTGTCATATTTTCAGCTTTGCTGTTGGCAAATTGCCTCTGTTTAGAAAAACCTTTTGGCATTGGCTGTGCCTCTCGTCAGCACCTCAATAGGAAAGCTGTTGCAAATGGAATCAGCGTAACCTTTTATTGGGGGCTCTGAATATTTCATGCCTGTGCACTGTTACCTCGTGACCCGTCAAAACCGCGCTCGACTAAACCGCGCTCGACTAAACCGCGCTCGACTAAACCGCGCTCGACTAAACCGCGTCGCTGACGTCATCAACAGGGCGACAACAGCCAGCGCGGAGAAAGAAGGGCGCTTTAAATAGCGCTTTGAAAGCAAGCCGATTCAACTTAAGGTAAGGGTTAGGTTTAGGGTTAGGTTTAGGGTTAGCTTTAGGGTTAGGTTAAGGGTTAGGGTTAGGTTTAGGGTTAGGTTAAGGGTTAGGTTTAGGGTTAGGTTTAGGATTAGGTTTAGGGGGGTTAGGTTTAGGGGTTAATTTTAGGTTTAGGGTTTACAACGTGCTTCTGTCTCCGCGCTGTTGTCGCCCTTTTGATGACGTCAGCGACGCGGTTTAGTCGGGCGCGGTTCAGTCGAGTGCGGTTTTGTCAGTGAACCCTGTTACCTGAAGGTGACACCCTAGAACAGGACAGCCCAGGATCTATTGCTCTCAAGAGCAGACAAAGTTTGACACATCTTTCTTCCAACAATTATAGAGCAGTTGGTGAGTAATGCTAGGCTGCTTCGGAACAAATTTGGAACAAAGAAACAATGTTTGTGTGCCCCACTTCTACCCCAAGGTAAAATAGCGCGTGGAATAAATTCCTAGCTGCTATGGCACCATATTAAAAAAAAAGATGGTCAGGACATTAATAGTCATGTTTGCTATTTTCATTGATTCAACATTTTGAAAATGCCAATCATTTCAAAACAAGAATCGATCTATCCATTACAGATGCCGTTTCTGCCCTTTAAGCAAGTGCCTGTCCACCTACCTTTCATGTAAAAACCTTTTTTTTTAAAAAAAGGAAAGTTAAATTTTACAGACAACGTAGAAAAACAGCCATGCTGTAAAAGAACAACCTGAAGTGTAAAGGGAGAAAGCAAGTGGATCGAACGGTTAAGTCGGGAAAAAAATATTCTTTTTGCAATGGGACCTGAACGAGCTTTCCTTGCGTGCGTTCCACTAAATTTGGTGTTACCACCTGTTCCCTCTCGTGACCCGACAAATGCGCGCACGACAAAAGCGCGCCGACAAAACCGCGGTGAGAAAACCGCGACGTCATAAATGTGCCCACAACAACGCACCGACAAAACCACAAAAGCGCGATTTAAGTTAACGTAAGGGTTAGGGTTAGGGTTAGGGTTAGGTTTAGGTTTAGGATTAGGGTTAGGGTTATTAGGTTGTTATTACTTGTTTGTTGAAGGCACACTTTTGTCAGCGCGCTGTTGTCAGTGCGCTTCTGCGCTCATTCATCAGCGCGATTTCAAACTCGTGGTTTTCTCACCGCAGTTTCGACGGTCGCGCTTTTGTCGAGCGCGCATTTGTCGGTGAACCGTTCCCTCTATCTGATACTGAGAACACTGTTGGGATTTATAGCAGAGATATTTAAAAAACTGTAAATATAGAATTAAAAAGCACAGGTAGTCTGACTCACAACGATTTGTTTTAGTGATCATAATGACTTTTGACCAATTTTCATACTTCACAACAGTGGTGGGATTTAAATAATTTAACAACCGGTCCTCTGCCCTAATGACCAGCTGGGTAGGCGTGGCTTGGTGGTCTTGTGGCTGGGTGGGTGTGGCCAACTCAATGTCACTCAGGTCAATGGGTGCTTCGCCTTAGTTGTTACAATGTAATAAGGGTTAACCGGAGAGGCAGTTTCTGTGAGCAGGGCAATAAAGATTAGGCTAGAAACAACACCAGAATGTTTCCTTCCTGCCTTCCTTACAGGATTAGCCCTGTAAAGTGGGGAAAAAACAAAATGAGATTTCTTCCAACAACCTGTTCTCTGAACTGCCTGGAAAGTTACCAACCGGTTCTCCCGAATAGGTGCGAACTGGCTGAATCCCACCACTGCTTCACAACTACAGCAGCATCCCCGTGGTCACATGATCAAAATTCGGCTACTTAGCAACTGGCATGCATTTATGACAGTTGAACTGTCCCGGGGTCATGTGATCACCATTTGTAACCTTCCCAGCCAGCTTCCGACCAGCAAAGTCAATGAGGGAAGCAATATTTTCTTCATGACTTGAATGATTCACTTTAACTGCAATGAATCCACTTCAAAGCTGTTGCAAGAAAGATTGTAAAGTGGGGCAGAACTCACTTAGTGACCGACTTGCTCAGCATTGGAAATTTTGGGCTCAATTGTGGTCATAAGTCGAGAACTATACTAAAATTTCATTTTAATTCTCACTCAAACAGGCAGAGTGAAGTGACTATCATATATAATCTCTTATCATAGGGTTGAGTTCAACTCCTAGTGACTTCACGGGTATGTTCATGAATTTATCCTGGCAACCGTATGTAAGTATTATATCTCTATCTTGTTCTAGAGCAGGGGTGTCAAACTCAAAGCCCATGGGCCGGGTCTGGCCCACGGGTGTTTAAATCTGTCCCAAGGGGCCGGCCTGGAAATATCAAAGGACCAGCCCACAGTGCCTCTGGTGGGTAAAGCGGGCTGGGTACAGCCTCCCCCCTCGTTTTCACCCTCCATGGCCTACTGCAACACTCCGCCAGCCGAAAACAACCCCCCACCAAGTTTCAGGTTTCATTTTATTTATATGCCACCCTATTCCCAGTGGGACTCAGGGTGGCTCACAAACCCAAGAGAGGAAGGGAAACACAAGAACTACAAATACAGCATTTAAAATAACCAACAGACACACAATCGAGAGGGGAAGGGAACTCATTGACCCCAGGCCTGCCGACACAGCCAGGTTTTAACGGCTTTTCGGAAGGCCTGGAGAGAGGTGAGGGTCCGAATCTCGGCGGGGAGTTCGTTCCAAAGGGCCGGTGCTGCCACAGAGAAGGCCCTCCCCCGGGTAGTAGCCAGATGGCATTGGCTGGTAGACGGAACCCGGAGGAGGCCTAATCTGTGGGATCTGATGGGTCTATGGGAAGCAATTGGCAGGAGGCGGTCTCTCAAGTACCCAGGTCCAATACCATGAAGGGCTTTATAAGTGATGACTAGCACCTTGAAGCGTATCCGGAGACCAATCGGTAACCAGTGCAGCTTGCGGAGGATAGGTGTAACGTGGGTGTACCGAGGTGCACCCACAATCGCTTGCGCGGCTGCATTCTGGCCGAGTTGAAGTCTCTGAATGCTCTTCAAGGGCTGCCCCATGTAGAGCGCATTGCAGCATCCAGCCAGCGGAGGAGAACTACAATGCTGATCTGGCCCTCAAAGAAATCCTGTTTGACACCCCTGTTCTAGAGCATCTTTTCAATTTCCAAGATCAGTCTTCAACCCCGGCCGTCCCCATCCAAGTTATAATCAGTTCTGATCCCGCTTCACTTTTCAAGATCACCCAAGGTCAACCTGGTGACGCTATGTAGCTGGTTAGTTCCTGCATGAATAATACTTTTGGTGGCTCACAAAATATCATACTATTTTTTTTAATAATGTATTTTTATTCAGGTAAGTATCGCCATACTTCTAGGACTTACATACTTTTGTTCCCTGTACACCTAAGATCCAATTTAGAATTAGAGAATTTTGAAGCCAGGAGTTTTGTTTCTAATCCCAAAAGTAATTAATGGTTCTTGTACCTTTTTCATTTCAGGACCGTAATTTGGAGACAGAATCATATTACAGTTCCTGTTTTTAGACAATTTACTAGTGGATCGGTATATAAGTCTACTGCTATATCTCAGTAGACTTTCTGCCTGCTGCTGTTATAGCTGTAAACAAAGCACTGTAATATCTACATTTATACATCGGACTGCAATTCTTATACTACATTATTAAGTTTTATTATGCAATGAGCACAGGAACCTTTTCCACTGCCTTTCCTTAGCAGGCTTTTGCAGCTTAGCTACCTATCAGGAGTCTGCAAATCACAGGAAATTTGAATCAATTTTGCCAGCTGAGCCTGGCGAGAATTATAATTTAGCAGGATACAGGGAGGCATAGATTACCTTCCCTTCTCCTAGAATTTTAATATAGAAATGTAACTCTATTTAGAGTCCTAGAAAATTACTGTGTCGAGGGGGGAAAAAACCCCCACTAGAAAAGCAGGGGTTTATATTTAATTTAATTGTTAAAATTAAATTTATTTTTTAAAACACTAGCTCCGTGATGGCGAACCTATGGCCTGTGTGCCAGAGGTAGGCACGCGAGCTGTGACCCAGTTCAGCTCTGCCGCACATGTGCGTGCCCTCCTGCTGGCCAGCTGGTCTTTGTGAATCTCTGCTGTGTATGCACAGGGGGAGGGCACGTGCATAGGGTACGTGTGGAGTATGTGTATGGGGGTCACCTGTGCATTGGGGGGGCGCACACAGTCATGTGTGGGGGAGGGACGCATGCGCAGGGGCCGCACGTGCATTGCATTTGGGGGGGGATCGGGTGTGCACAAGTGCATTTTGGGCACTCGGTCCAGAAAAGGTTAGCCATCACTGCACTAGCTGATTTAAAAATAATCCATGTTATTCTTTCTTTCTTTCTTTTTTCTTTCTTTCTTTCTTTCTTTCTTTCTTTCTTTCTTTCTTTCTTTCTTTACTTTTTTTGCAATCTGTTTTTTTATTTTTAAACATAAAAAACCCAATATATATATATATAAGGATCTCACCCATTACATACAGCATGTCGTTTGGTTACAAGTGTTTTTGCATCCATATTCTCAGTTACATTTGCAATCAGAACTTTTTCATCTAATATAACTAAATACCTCGCTTTCATTGTACAACGTATATTCAATTACAATTAATATTTTTTTCAATAAACCTAGTTCCCTTACATTCTTGATTGTCTGTTTAATAACAACATACCTTTATATAATCACATATCCCGACATGAAAGAGATTTACCAACCATTTATGTTTGTATATCACTGTTTTTCAATTATGTATAATCCCACCAATCAACTATCAAGTATGCTTATGTTCATTATTGTCCTTGTACATCATACATTCAAACAAAGATGTTATTCCTTCATTTTTCAACAAGGTATTCTAAATAGTCACTTATTTATTTATTTATTTATTTGTTTATTTATTTACTTACTTACTTACTTACTTACTTACTTACTTACTTACTTACTTACTTACTTACTTACTTATAATGTGCTTTGGGACAAATGTTGCCTTTAAAACCAGCTTGCTTCAGTTAAAGAAAAAAAAGGCATCAGGCTTATAGACTGATACACAAGGTAAGACACATCAGAGGAAGGGAATTGAAGATCAAAAGGACAATGAAAAAAATTTGTTTTCAAAACTAGAACAGAGCGGTGAGCCATAAACTACCTTGAAAAGAACAGCAGCGAGAACTTAGACTGATTTTTTCCTACTTGAGTAGCTATTCTTCCTACTTGAGTAGTAAGTCAAGAGACTTTGGTCTCAGGACCGTTGAATGAAGCCAGAGTGTCTCCCAGGACAATTTTCAAGCCTGATGTTCTATTTGGCGAGGAGAAACAAGGTTTTAATGTTTTAATGAGCTAATTCAACTGCTGTACCCAAAGCCAATACAGACCACCAAAACAGAGGAATGGCTTTTCCAGCTTCTTTTATTAAGTACTCCAGCAAAAGGGTCTTAGCAGCAAAAGAACCAAGACCTCGAACAACACACACAAGCACAAATTGTATACAGTTATGATTAAGGAAGTTAACACCCTAACAATCATACGTTGGATTCTTTGACACATGTTGCTTTTGACTGGATGTTTCCACTTTACCCTCCTTCATGTACATCACATGTTTATGTTAATAAGCTTTCTTATCAAAAGAGGTGTGTCTTGTACTATTATAATAAGTTAGAGGTTACCAAAGTTTATGTGTCTACATGCCTTAGTGTTGTGGCCCAGCAGGAGCCGTTGGAGCTGCCACCAGACTCCGACAGCGAGGGGCCCTATGAGTCGGCCCTAGAGGATGTGGAGGACCCTGGACAGGGTTCCGACTCCGAGCAGGGCACAGGAGGCTGGTTGGCCACCAGGTGGCGCCTGAGTCTTGGACCAGTGGGGAGGAGACAAGGGAGAGTGATCCAGAAACCAACAGTGAGTTGTTCCTGGATGAACACCATTGGTCAGGAGCAATTACTCAATTACAGGAGGTAATTGTGCTCAGCTGGTGGTCATTAGGCTCCTCTCCAGACTATAAAAAAGACTGCTGGTGACACGCCCCTCTGCAGAAGTCAACACTTTGACTAAAGAGAACATAACTAACCTGGCAGGCTGGATTGCTGCCAAGGTTTGTCTGAATTGCTGCCACGGTTTGTCGGACTTGCTGCCCAGTTCCTTATCTGTTTGTTTGCTTGGCTTTCAGCCACCGAGATTCTGGTCTTGCTATTAAAGGACATTCTAATTAAGCTTGTCTCGGCTTTCGTTACTGGACGGAAGAGGGGGGGTCAGAACACTTAGCTAGCATCCTTCTAGCACAGGGGTGTCAAACTCCTGGCCCGCAGGCCAGATACATCACTTGCTGGTCACGCCCATGCCTGGTTTACCAAAGGGGGAAAAAGTCACGATACGTCACATGACACCACCATGACAATGCGAGTTTGACACCACTGTTCTAGCATGTCCTTCTGACTTGTAACTTTCTTGTTGCTAAGCAGTAGTGTCCCACCATTTGTTAATTGATCGCAACTTTCTGGGTCAGCAACTCCTTTAACAAAGTTTCCTAATTCCAATCCAAGTCCTTCACGACCTTCCCCAAGTAATACTCTTCTTCAGAAGTTCTAGAGTAGGATGTATACTTTCTGTTAGATCAGGTGAATGGATGAGGCAGACTCAGGCTTCAGCAACAAACAGCTCTTTATTAAGTGACAACTATGTACAATCCAGCAAAGAATTGAATTGAATTGAATTGAATTTATTGGTCTTGTATGCCGCCCACTCCCGAAGGTCTCCGGGCAGCTTACAATAAACAAAGGAAGGGGATAAATAGACAAATAGACAAACAACAATTTAAAATACACAACATTCATAGTTCCCGCGGGGCTGACAAAGACCTTTTATAGGGAGCTGTAAGACCCTTTGACCAATCAGATTTGAATACTGTTCCCGCCGGAACAGAGGACCTTGGTGGAAGCTACCATACTGATTGGCAGTACGTAACACTTTCCCATTGGCTGAAAGAGCAACTGGAATTTAGGTGAAATGTGGCAGAGTTTAAAGTAGATAAGTAAAAGTTACCATTTGGCATCTAAAAATCGTTCCACGGCTTCTATTTTCATCCCTACTTACTCGGGATTCTGAAGGCCACAGAAAACATGCAGTTGGGCTGTGTGTAGCCTGCAGGCTTCATTTTTAGCATTTCTGTATCACATCTGGAGTGGCAAAGCTAACTTAGGAAATTCACACAATCCCTGTGCAGGAACCAAGATATGCAGTATATTCAGAGATAAGATTGCAGTGATTCCGCCCTCTACATGTATGATTATTCTACACTATCATGCTCATATTTATAAAACTCAGGGCCTCTGTGGAAGGTAAGGATGACTACTGCGTTTGTGGTGCGATCAGAACATTGCGTGTGTTGAAGTTGTTTCAACGCAAACCAAAGATGCCTCTTAAAAAACAAGTTTACATCATATTCTTATGCATGCCAGGGCTGTGTGTGAGGTAATTTAAGGTGGTTCTGACAAGCGTCGTCGGCATCTTCATATCCGGTCACGTGGGCGGCAAGCCACTCCCATCCGGTCACATGGGCGGCAAGCCACTCCCACGAAGGAGGCCACACCCACAGAGTAGGTTCGAACAATTTTTGGAACCCACCACTGATGTGGACCTTCAAATTAGTCGTGGCTCGAGTCCAGGAGGCTGCCTTGCCACGTCCCTGCTGTTTTCTTGCAAGGATTTTAGAAGAGATTTGCCCTTGTATTCATCCTAGGGCTGCAAGTGGATGATTGGCCCAAGATGGGACTAGAACTCACAGCCTCCCTTTTTCTAGCCTGGTGCTTAATCTACTCAAGTGCCTCTCTTGAGGGCTCAGCAATTAGGCTTTTGGTTTAGTGCATTGTCATTAGGGGACTGTAAAACATTAATATAAATTGACTTATT
This sequence comes from Thamnophis elegans, assembly GCF_009769535.1. NCBI lineage: Eukaryota > Metazoa > Chordata > Lepidosauria > Squamata > Natricidae > Thamnophis > Thamnophis elegans. The sequence continues at coordinate 6,614,582 of NC_045544.1, forward strand.
TGGCTGTTTTTTTAAATCTATAATGTGTCAAAAATACAGATAGTTTTGTACACAATGTGTTTAATGTTCCTAAAAATCAAAAAGGAAAACTGAAAATGAAAACAGTTGGTGGCAGTAGGTGGGATATAACTTCCAAGAAATTGTGCTGGTGCATTCATGCTGTGCATCAGAGGTGGGTTCCTGCCAGTTCGCACCTATTCGGTAGAACCGATTCGTCAAATCGACCGAACCGGTTAGAAGAGGTTCCACCAGTGGACCCGGAAAGCAGGCCACCCCTACAGAAGAGGTTCCAAAATTTTTTGAAACGCACCACTGGTCCTTGGATATGATTATTCTACACTATCATGCTCATATTTATAAAACTCAGGGCCTCTGTGAAAGGTAAGGATGACAACTGCGTTTGTGGTGCAATCAGAACATTGCGTGTGTTGAAGTTGTTTTAACGCAAACCAAAGATGCCTTTTGAAAAACAAGTTTACATCCTATTCTTATGCATGCCAGTGCTGTGTGTGAGGTCATTTAAGGTGGTTCTGACAAGTGTCGTCGGCATCTTCATATCCGGTCACATGGGTGGCAAGCCACTCCCACCCGGTCACATGGGCAGCAAGCCACTCCCATCCGGTCACATGGGCGTCAAGCCACTCCCACAAAGGAGGCCACACCCACAGAGTAGGTTCGAACAATTTTTGAAACCCACCACTGCTGTGCATGTTGATGGATGCCGGAGGAAACTTTGAGAGTTTAACATGAGGGTGACTGGGAGCATTGTCAAGCCTCCCTCCTGGAAAGAATTTAAATCAAACCGGTACTTAAGTGGCTCATCTAGATTGGTGTCAGCACTGGGCAAAATTGTGATTTAATTGTTTGATAGATCTCTGTGAACACTCTAAGCCAAAACCAAATAAGCTGCATCCTGGCCTGATGAAAAGTTTGAACTAGTGTCAGTCTAAAACAGGGGTTTTAAACTCACGGTGTCACGTGATCATCATGTGACATATTGGGACTTTCCCCCTCCCTTCACCAAACAGAGCATGGGTGTGGCCATGGCCAGCATGTGACTCATCTGTCCCATGGGCCGGGAGTTTGTCAACCCTGGTCTAGAAGGTTGCTTGAGAAAAAGCCTGCAACCGAAGACGCTTTTACTGATAGAAAAGCTTATTTTAAGCTTTTAAATAAACTCAGGGATAAAACATGCAGCCCACCTATTAGCAGACTTTATAGTTAGTTATAGTTAGACTTATATACCGCTTTATAGGGCTTTCAGCTTTCAGCCCTCTCTAAGTGGTTTACAGAGTCAGCATATTGCCCCCAACAATCCGGGTCCTCATTTCACCCACCTCGGAAGGATGGAAAGTGGAGTCAACCTTGAGCCGGTGAGATTTGAACAGCCGAACTGCTGAACTGCAGTCAGCTGAAGTAGCCTGCAGTGCTGCATTTAACCACTGCGCCACCTCGGCTCTCTATTCAGAGGTGGTTATATGTACAATTGATCTACAGAAATAACCAAGCTTAAAACTTCCATGAAATCAATTATATTTCAAAAAGTTACACAAACCCAACTTTTCTTTAAAAAGTTTTCCTCATCCAACTCATCAAAAATGCTCAATTTTGAAAGGATAGGAAAGCCTCTTCTCCAATTGTTTGCTGAGCCCTTTGTTAATTTAGCATAGAAAATAATAGGATGTTTTTTGGCTCCCCCCCCCCCCGGTCTAGATCCCTTTGCTGGAAAGAGTTTGCACAGTGCGTAATTTGCACTGCATTTATCATCATCTTAAAATGAAGGCTGCAGGCACTTTGATGAATGGAAGAGAGCGGTAGCCAATTTTGCTGTAGTTTTGAAATGAATGGCGTTGTTTGGCTGTCCTCTGTTAAGGTCCTGTTTTGTAGCTTATAAAAGCAATTGCTTTCTGTCTTGACCTGAAATTGTTTACTATATTTCTCCAAGCTCCTACTGTGATACTGGAGACAATCTTGCTTGGGGACTAAATGGGGGAAGATAGGTGGAGGGACACAGCATGCGAAGGAGGAGGGGGCCCTAAGGCTGTCTACTTCAGATGTTGTGTTTGGTCTCCCAATGGCCTCCTGGCCTTCTTACAGAAAACATCCTTTCTGACTCTAGTCCGAGCATAAGACTGTGTTAACATCTCTGTCTCGGTGCATAAGGGAATATTGGAAAAAACTCTTCCCAGCGCTTTGTCTCTTTCAAGTCATTCCCCAGGCAATTTCCTCCCTGAGGAATCAAAGATATTGGGTTCACCGACAAATGCGCACACGACAAAAGCACACCAACAAAACTGCAGTGAGAAAACCGTGACATTGAAATCACGCCGACAACAGCGCGCCGACAACAGCGCGCCGACAACAGCGCGCCGACAACAGCGCGCCGACAAAAGCACGCCATCAACAAACAACACAAAAACAAGGTAATAACCCTAACCCTAACCCTAACCCTAACCCTAACCCTAACCCTAACCCTAACCCTTACCTTAACCCTAATCACGCTTTTGTGGGTGCGCTGTTGTGGGCGTGCTGTTGTGGGCGCAACTTCGATGTCGCGGTTTTCTCGCTGCAGTTTTGTCGGCGCACTTTTGTCGTGCACACATTTGTCGGGTCACAAAGATATTGATGTGTCAGGGTGACTTGTCCTGATGGACATGGGCTACTGTGTGCATCAAAGAATCGGTGGAGGAAGAATCCAGAAAGGAAGACCCAGCCGGAGGCAAACAGAACCAAAGGAGAAATCTGCAGGGTGGACTGGCTGGTGCAAAGCCTCAAACTCTGGAGGGAAGGCAGCAAGGATTGCCTGATAAAAGGGCTAGAATCCAAGAAACCCAGCCCAATAATTATTTTTCCCCACTCCTCATCTCTCCTCCCAGGCTACAAGTGACTTTCACCAGTGAGAATCAATGCATGGCGAAACAGCCAAGAAACTCTAAAAAGCCTCATTTGGAATTGACTATGTAAAATAGTGTATGTATATTTTGTTAAGGCAAGGCTAGTCTATTGGAAATACATACATTCTGACCCCCCCTTTCTCCATCCAGGAACGAAAGCCGAAACCAACGTAAATGAGAATGTTTTTTAATCAGTCCAGACTCTCGTTGGCTGCAAGCCACATAAACAAAGAGATAAGCACTCCGGCAGCAAGTCCTACAAAACATGGCAGCAATGCAAACAAACTCTGGCAGCAATCCAGCCTGCCAAGTTTGTTTCTCGTTAATCGTTAACGTTGACTTCTGCCAAAAGGCCGGGGCAAAAGCAGTCTATTTTATAATCAGGAGAGGATCTTAATAAGCATCAGCTAAGAGCAATCATCTCCTACAATTACGCAGTTGTTCTTACCGCCGAGTAGCCCTTCGATGGCGTGCATCCCAAAACAACTCACAAGTGTTTTCCTGAACACTCCCTCTGATCCAAGGCTCCGCCGCCACCTGGTGGCCAACCAGACTCTCCTCGCCCTGCTCGGAGTCGGCACCCTGTCCAGGGTCCTCCACCTCCTCCAGGGCCGACTCATAAGACCCCTCGCTGTCGGAGTCTGGCGGCAGCTCCAACGGCTCCTGTCGGGCCACAACAATTATCTATCTGAAGGAACCACAGAAAGAAATACCATAATTTAAAGGAGAAAAGTATGTGTGTGTGTGTATAAAGGTTCTGCCTCTTTCTCATCCTCTGATCTTTCTGTCTGTCTGTCTGTCTGTCTCTCTCTCTCTCTTTCACACACACACACACACACACACACACACACACACACACTCGTACACACACACACCTTTTATCCATTAGGAATAAGGTTACCTTTAGGAAGCTACTAGCATGGATGGGAGGTGTCATAAACACGCCATTCACTATTGACCAGTATATGACCTGAAGTCCTTGTGAATTCAATTTGGGAATGAGTATTTGACAGAGAGGGTCTTTCAATTTTGCATGAGAAAGCAGTAAGAAACTTTCTATTCACACATTCTACTAAATACCAAAATTAACAAAACAACAGACACTTTCGAGCCTTTTTTTGGCTGTTAATAAGCAGGGGATGGGAGGAAACTACAATAGAGAATTGCGCCTAGGACTTGTCAATGTAAACATGTATGGTTCTTTGTTTTTCCCCAGTGGGATTTTATAATTGGGAAACAATGCAATTTTAGGATTATATTTTTTTTTTAAAAGAATGTAATTTCAGTATGGACTTATGGAAATTTTTTGACTCATTGAAAAGATATGGACCTGAAAATGGTTGGAAGTGGACTCTTTGGGTATCACTTCTTGGGAGTTTTGTTTGGGACTAATGCTGCTTTACTTTCCTTGTTTTTCTTGTAAAAACTTGTCAGGAATCTGCATTTCCAATAGTAGAGAATATCTATAGCTCAGGATTGAACTGTGTGTGTGTGTGGGGGGGGGTCCTTGGTGATCTCTGAACTTGGTAGTTTGCTTGCAGATAGCTTTATCAACACTGGCTGGGTTGTGAAACATCTCCAAGCAAACCACCAACCTCAGAGTGAACGCTACAGACCTGAATCCTTCATGTTAGCCTTTTATTTTAAAGAACTTGCTCAAAAGGTCCTTCGAGGGTTCCTCCCCCCGAAAGCTTTATTAGCCCTTCTGATTTTGCCTTGCCAATTACAAGTTATTTCATACAGTTTAGACATTTGTAAAGCTCACCCTCTCTCTCTCTCTGGAGTTCTCCAGGAGAAGACGGCGAGGATGGTGATGGGGTTTGCATAAAAGAAGCATATAATTTCTTTTGTAGTTTTAAAGTAGAATAAAATATGGATTAAAAAATATAAGAATGAAGACAAAGAATAACAGCGACAGTTAGAAGTTTGCTTAAAGGAAGTGTCGCCATTCACTAACCACAAGATGTTCTAGCCAGCATCCCTATGTCAAAAGTCCAAACCACAAGGTTCAATTAAAGTTCATTAATGACACGTAATCCATACCTGTAACAAAAGCAGAAGTAAGACCCTCATCTACTTATCAGGCTTTTTCCCAAATTAACCAATAAGAAACGAGTTAAGTATTTCCGTGTTGCAATGCTTTTGAGAATGTATAAGAACGTGTGCTTCGATAATGAAGGTTGTTCAGAACTTGCAATGGTAGTCATTTCGCTAGCTTTCTGAACCTGACTGCCAAATAAACTTTTCCTGTATCCTGAGAAATCTAAAGCCTGTCATTTTCTGCAACTGTTTCATCCCATCATTAGGCCTCAAGCAACTTTAAAGAAGCAAATATTTTGTTTCCAAGCATTATGCTTTGGAATGGTATAGTGTCCTACTTTGCAACGATTTATTTAAAGGACTGTCTATTTGAAACAGTTGATAATACCTGATTGAGTAGGTAGACAAGGTAATTTGCCGCCATCTTCTCTGATACAGTGAAATATATTGGCATTTCTGTACAGATTCATAACTATTTCAAGTCTATACCAATATACGGAAATTATATGCGCATTTTATGCCGATCTATATCCATTTTTTTCTAAATTGGGGTAATGTACTAATGCATTAATGGTCCCTTCCTATGCACATTCATTTACACACACTGGTTTTTTTTTAATCTATGTAAAATATTTTTTCCAGAATCGCCTAACAGTAATAATAACAATAACATTATTCCAGAGTAATAATTTGAAAATTTCCAGTTTCTGACAACTGGAGAAAACAAAGGATTATTTATGATATCATTGCATTATCAATATGCATTCTTTTACATGACGCAGTACTGGAATACACTCTCCAAAAACCCCTGTAGAAATCTTTGGAGTTAAAATTCATTAGTTTGTAGCAGGAAAAAAAACTTCTAAGATCATTGAATAAGATAAGAAGATAGGAGAATAAGCCACTCAGGGTTGCCTGGCAGTGAGTTGTATGGTAAATCAATCAATCAATCAATCAATGAACCAATTTACCTTATGAAAATCTTCCCAAAGACTCATAAGATTCTACAATTCAAAGAATTGGCTGTTCTGTATTCCTATCTGTTGGCAAGATAAATAGGACATCTACCCAAGTGATTTAGTTTTGGGAAAAATCTAATTCCTGGAACCCAATGTGAAAATATATTCTAAACCTCCTGCAGTGTGACATTGATGCATGATAGAAGAAAAATGGATCAGACTAAGTACCAGATGTTATCTTCTTGTTCTAAAAAAAACCACAGTTCTTAATTCTTCCCCAACCTCTAGTAATGCAACAAATTATTAGGAAAAAAACACTGAAGCTTAGTCACAATACTGTAGTATGGACAGATTCAAGAATTCCAATATTTGGGTGTGTGTTCATCAGGGACGTGCAGTCACTAGAGGCAAGGGAGGCGGGGCCTCACCAGTCTCCTCAGGGAAAGGAAAGGATTTAAATAATTTTCTTAAAATAATTAAAGCCAGGGTAGTTGCTACCAGATTTCAAGTCACAGTGGCTTGGTGTCTGCTCTCAGTATTAACTAGGAGGAAGCCAGAGAACTAGGGGCCTCTTTTGCATAAGGAATTTTTCGCCTTATAAGAGTTAAGCAAGGGTTAACAAGTGAAGAATTCCTTATGCAAATGAGGCACGTGTTCTCTCGCCTCCTGTAGAGGGCATTTTTAGAGGCTTTTTAGAGTTCTCTGAGAGCAACTAGCTCAGTCTGACAGAGCTCTGGCTTTTCAAGAGGGGAGGGCAGGGCAGGGCAGGGAGAAGCAGAGTTGAAATCGTCTCTGAAATAGCTGGAAAAAATGCATGTGGGGAGGGGGGATGAATTCAAAAAGTTTGATCGGAAGACAGCAGGGGAATGGGGGGTATGGCAGAGGAGCTGCTTTCAAGACTTTGGAAAATATATCCAATCCAACTTCTGTGTTTGTGTTTGAGAGTGAGTGAATGAGAGAGGGATCGAAGTTCTGTGTGTGTGTGTGTGTCTGTTTGAGAGAGGGGGGAGGGAGGGAGAGAGGGAGGAAAGAGGGGGAGGGAGAAGAAAAAGAATGGGAAAACTTATTTTGCAAGGGGGGAAAATGCTGTCGCTTTAAATCGGAACTGAGCATGCCTGGCTGTGGAATTCTGGGAGTTGAAGTCCACAAGTCTAAAAAGTGCCTCACCAGGTCTAAAGCTGACCGCATGTCACTGGTGTGCATGTATGTGGATATATAGGCAGTTCTCAACTTACCATCGTCCATTTTGTGGTGGTTCAAAGTTACAACAACACTGGATAAAGGATCTTATGACCAATTTTCACACAGCATTGCAACATCCCCCATGGTCACATGAACAGAATTCGGGTGCTTGGTAACTGGCATGTATTTATGACAGTTACACTGCTCTGGGGTCATGTGATCAGCATTTGTAACCTTCCCAGCTGGCTTCCGACAAGCAAAGTCAATGGGGGAAAAGAGATTTGCTTAACAACAAGCATAATTCACTTAACAACTGTAGTGATTTACTTAACAACTGGCAAAATCTTATAAAATAAGGTGCAACTCTCTTAACAACTGCTTCACTTCACAGTGTAAATTTTGGGGCTCGGTTGTGACCTGTACATATTTTTAAAGACAGGAAGGAAGAATATATCATATCAACTGTAGGGAAGTCCTTGACTTCTGATGGTTTGAAATGAAGTTCTTTCACGTTTTCCAAATGATTCCAGTTTGACATCCGCCTTTGAAAGTGGAAGATAAGATAGATCAGCTCCACTTTAAATGCTTTTTCTAGGCCAATGTGTAATTTAAGGGGCCGCGGGGAGCTAATAGCTTTACCGAATGGCCTACTTTTGAAACAGGCAAGCCATTCTATTCCTTATGTTAAAATTACAGTATTTTATAAGACAAAATAAAACGGAATTTCTTCACTACCGTGTTTATTTATTGAAGCTCTGAAACCTTCAAACCAAGTGAAATGTGAGATCTAATATTTGCAAATTGCTTCAAAATGAAAATGAGGCAATCGACCTCTGATCCCTGGAACATTTCTGTATTACTATTATTATGTCCAACTGGGTGCTGTTTGGAAAAATTGGGTAGTAGGAGGTGGGCATTCAAGGTTTTTATATGCAGGGAAGGTATGAGAAAAAGATTTCCTTTTCTCTTTGTGTTTTTCTGCTCACTAATACTTCGTGATACACTATATTGCCAAAAGTATTCGCTCACCTGCCTTTCCTCGCATATTGATTGATTGATTTATTTATTACATTTATATGCTGCCCTTTTCCCGAAGGGGACTCAGGGTGGCTCACAATTCAATCAGGGAAGGAGGTACAGACAGGGGTATAAAAAGACAAGACATAACAATACAAAATTTAAAAGCACACAACAACCATACCATTCGAGAAGGGGGGCAAAAACTCTTTAGCCCCAGGCCTGTCGGAACAGCCAGGTTTTAAGGGCTATGCGGAAGGCCTGGAGGGTGGTGAGGGTTCGAATCTCCACGGGGAGCTCGTTCCAGAGGGTCGGAGCAGCCACAGAGAAGGCTCTCCTCCGGGTAGTCGCCAGTCGACACTGGCCGGCGGATGGAATTCGGAGGAGGCCTAATCTGTGGGATCTGATCGGTCTTTTGGAGGTAATTGGCAGCAGGCGGTCTCTCAAGTACCCAGGTCCAATACCATGAAGGACTTTATAAGTGACGACTAGCGCCTTGAAGCATATGAACTTACTGTAAGTGACATCCCATTCCTAATCCATAGGGTTCAATATGACGTCGGTCCACCTTTTGCAGCTATAACAGCTTCAACTCTTCTGGGAAGGCTGTCCACAAGGTTTAGGAGTGTGTTGATGGGGATTTTTGATCATTCTTCCAGAACCGCATTTGTGAGGTCACACACTGATGTTGGATGAGGTTACGTGGCCTACCACTTCGTGGCTGAGTTGCTGTCATTCCCAAACACTTCCATGTTCTTATAATACAGCTGACAGTTGAAAGCCCTATGAAGCGGTACATAAGTCTAACTGCTATTGCTATTGTTATGTCAGCCCTCTAATCTGTATGGCTTCAATAAGCTCCTTTGCGCAGACATCAATTTTTCAGGCCAAGTGACAGAAGTTTCTTATTTTATTTAGGATAGTGTCCTTTGTACATAGTAGAATTCAGCCCCAGAATTCCCAGCATCGCTCTTACTACGGTACATGTGAGTGTGTGTTTTAAATTAATTCCTTCTCTTTCAAAATATTAATACGGGGTGTTTTTGCTGCACATTATTTCATACACAATCCATAACCAACTGACAATATCTAAGATTGTAAGAGGTGAAATGAAGCATTGACAAGGTTAAGGAGCATTTCAATATATTGCCCATTAGGAAAATAAATACAAACTGTCTGAGGCACCCATTTGTAATAGACTCTCTGTTGTTGATGAGGTCTAAATGCTTGATTCAGGTATTGACCAAGCATTATAAAAATTACTGTGAGTTCTCAAGATGGATTTGTTTCCTTAACGTTCCCAAAAATGAATATATAATATATACTTGCAGTTTATGTCACATATCGTTGCTATTGAGTGAATGAGTTACATTTTGAAATTCAGATCCAAACTAGATCAGTTATATGAACATGTGTACCAGTGGTGGGATTCAAATTATTTTACTACTGGTTCTGTGGGGGTGGCTTGCTGGGCGTGGCTGGGGGAAGGATCCTGTAAAATCTCCATTCCCATCCCACTTCAGGGGAAGGATCCTGTAAAATCTCCATTCCCTTCCGAACAGCTGGAACTTGGGAGGCAGAGAATACATCAGTGTTTCTCAACCTTGGCAACTTGAAGATGTCCGGACTTCAACTCCCAGAATTCCCCAGCCACCATTCGCAATTCCGGGAGTTGAAGTCCGGACATCTTCAAGTTGCCAAGGTTGAGAAACACTGGAATAGATGGAGGTGGGCCAGTCAGAGGTGGTATGTACTGGTTCTCTGAACTACTCAAAATTTCCTCTACCAGTTCTCCAAAACTGGTCAGAACCACTTCTGATGTGTATAGTTTGTGCATATACTGTATATAAGGAGAAGCAGTGCCCATGTTAGGGTAGATAATTATCTGATCCCCTTAGGATAACCCTATCAGAAGTACAGTTTTTCTTGTTAGCATTATAACTGATAGGAAGGAGTTGTAAGTCCTTGATTTACAATCACAATTGAGCCCAAAATTTCCGTTGTTAAACTATACAGTTGTTAAGTGAGTTTTGCTCCCATGTGATGACCACATTTGTTAAGTGAATCACTGCACTTGTTAAGTTAGTAACCTGGTTGTTAAGGGAATCTGGCTTCCCTGTTGACTTTGTTGATCAGAAGGCTGCAAAATGTGATCATTTGACCCCAGGACACTGCAACCGTCATAAATACAGGCCAGTTGCCAAGGGGCTAAATTTTGATCATGTGACCAATGAGGATGCTGCAACAGTTGTGAGTGTGAAAAATAGTCATGAGTCACATTTTTTCAGTGCCATTGTAACTTCAAATAGTAGTACTAGGTGTTGCGTCCCCTTGACGCAGCCGGCAGCCAAGCCATGCCTTGCAGAAGGCTGATTGGTCCTGGCGCGCTGCCGGCCAGCGGGAAAATTGCAGCCACCGAATTGGCCACCCGCCTGACAGCTAGCAGTATAAATGGCTGTTAGGCGGCGCTGTCCAGCGCGCGTGTTCTGAACTTGCTGTTAACTTACTGTTGTTAAATAAAGGTTCCAGTTATTTACCTCAGCTCCTCCTCGTACTTAAAACTAAGCAAATAGTAAGTCAAGGATTACCTGTAAATCATACATAAGTAGTTTTCTGAATATCAGAATATTCTGATATTCAGTTTTCAGCTTGATATCAGAAATATCCAGCTGATGTCTTCAAAAGTTATAGGGCTGGGAAGGCAAACCTATGTACCACAGGTGGCACGCCGAGCCATATCTGAGGGAACGCGAGGCGTTGCCCTACGTCAGCTCCAGCACATGTGGGGGTACTGGCCAGCTGATTTTTCAGCCTTCCGGAGGGTGGGCGAGGCTGTTTTCGCCCTCCCCAGGCTTCAGGAAAGCCTCCAGAGCTTGTGGATGGTGAAAAATAGGTCCAAAGGGCCCACTGGAAGTTCAGAGACTTCAGTGAGGGTTCATGCACGGGGGGTGGGGAGGAGGGCATGGCATAATGGGTGTGGCCAGGTTGAGCCGGCAGGAACCCACCCCTGGTTAGGATGATGGCAAGACTGAACAGGAACTGGTGGCCTTTATCTTGAAAAAGTAAAGGAAACGAGGTGGCGCAGTGGTTAGAGTGCAGCACTGCAGGCTACTTCAGCTGACTGCAGTTCTGCAGTTCGGCTGTTCAAATCTCACCGGCTCAAGGTTGACTCAGCCTTCCATCCTTCCGAGGTGGGTAAAATGAGGACCCGGATTGTTGTTGGGGGCAATATGCTGACTCTGTAAACCGTTTAGAAAGGGCTGAAAGCCCTATGAAGCGGTATATAAGTCTAACTGCTATTGCTATTGCTATAATGGGTGTGGCCAGGTTGAGCCGGTAGTAATGCTGGCAGGAACCCACCCCTGGTTAGGATGATGGCAAGACTGGCTGGGACTGAACGGGGACTGAACATGGACTGGTGGCCTTTATATTGAAAAAGAAACCCGAGTTGTCTTTTGTCAGATGCTTCTGGTTCCTTCTGAAAGGTCCATGGGCCGGAGGGTGCGACTTCCTTCCCTGAAGCAACTTGTGTGAAATATCCATATTCAAGAAAGGGGAAAATATTCCCTTGTTAGTATTCAGGCACACAGGCTCCATTCTGATAGACTGCTTTCCAGGTGAATTATTTTAATATCAGTGCCCTATATTTTCCTGGAAAATGTAATTTGGCCTCAGCAGGGTAGCACGTCTTGTGCTCTGGCAAAGTTTTGTGGGAACATCAGTACTCTGTACTTTTGACAGAGTCTTCTTCAGTCTGAAAATCAACTCCCAGCTGGAAGAGACAGCAATAAAAGAACAACTTTTTTTTTATTCACTTACCGTATATACTCGAGTATAAGCCGAGTTTTTCAGCCCACTTTTTGGGCTGAAAAAAGCCGCCTCGGCTTATACTCGAGTCTACAACTGGATCCGGCAGTGCTGTTGCCTGTTGGAGGAGGAGGAGGCGAACCAGCCTGCCATCGCCGGCCACCGCTAGCCCTGCCGCTCTTCCCACCCCCTTCCAAGCCCCACAGTCCAGCGGATGGAGCAGCGAAGCCCCGGGGCTTCGCTGCTGCTCCCCGCATTTTCTGCACGGGGATCCCTTGGAGAGGGGATTCCAGCCTGCCATCGCCATACGGTAGCTAGTTTTAAGTTTTCTCCCCATTCTTCCTGTGCTTACCAGCATCAAGCGGCTTGGGAAGGCGGGGTGGGGTGGGGTATGAGCGGACGGCTAAAACGAGACACCTGGTCGTTGGGATCAAGGAAAGATGACATTCGAGATAAATAATGATAATAATAATAACAACAACAATAACAATTGCTGTTGTTTGTCCAAGGTGGGAATCCGTCGGATCCCTAGCCTTAGTTTGATGCAACGCACGCAGGAATCAGGTCGGGGGAAACAGCTGGTTTTCCAGGGAAAGGTTGTTAAGATTGCGCAGCCGGCGCGAGCCTGTCTACGGCTGCTTCAAGGCAGGAGGACGGGCGCCTCCACCACACCCCCATCTTCGTGCCCCTCCGCCAGCCTAACCCGGCTGTTTTAACGGGAGCGAAAAGGGGAGGTTGTACCCCCCCCTTTTCTCGAGGCTTTTCTGGTGTTTGTGTGTGTGTGTGAATTCCAGCGACGCCTCGCTGATAATTGTGGGGAGGCAGCAGGCGAGCGGTGGTTCCGCTGGATTGGCGACTGCGGGGTGCGCCGCGGAGAAAGCATGCGATGGAATGTGCTTTCCCTACGCGGCTGAATTTTCAAGGCATTAGTGGAGATGGGGGCTTTCATGTGGGTGGGGGAGTTTGGGGAGAAATAAAGCCGCCTCTCCGGTGAGAACTAAGAAGAGGGGCGAGGGGGAGAGGAGTGGAGAGGCGGCTTTTTCCTCAGTCGCCCCGCCATTGGGGCGCTTCCATTCCTCCCAACCTTCCCCCCTCCGAGAATTCTTGGGGCGCTTAGGAAGGCTTTTCCCGCGCCGCCCCTTGAGGGGAAGCCTCTGCTAAGAGAAAATGTACTTCGGTTGGTTTGTTTTTCTCTCGGGTCGGCCCGAAGCTGGGAACGCAGCGAGAAGGCTCGGCTTGTATTTATGGACGCGGCTTAAAGGCGCGTTTGAGTGCAAGCAAGTCTTCTCAGCGGCTGGAAATAAACAAGCCGTTCTCGCCGTCGCGGGCGTCTCTGCTTAGCGCCTTCTTGAGCGAAGGGGAAATGGCGGGGCAGAGGAAATGGGAGGCTCAGCGGCCGCAAGACTCCTCGGTAGTCGAAATAGGGTAAACCCGGGGAAAGCGACTCCCAGAGAGGGGATTAGAAGTCCATTAATTCGAATGCGATGGCTTGGGGGAAACGTGGCGGTGTTGACGCCCAATAACTTGAATGGGACGACCTGTGGGGCTTGGAAGGGGGTGGGAAGAGCGGCAGGGCTAGCGGTGGCCGGCGATGGCAGGCTGGTTCGCCTCCTCCTCCTCCAACAGCACTGCCGGATATCCGCCCAACGCTGCGGGGGCGCCAGCGGGAGCTTTGGCGGCTTCACCTCAGCCGCAGCGCTGGGCAGCAAATGTGCTGGTGCTGTTGGAGGAGGAGGAGGAGGCGGCGGCAGCAATAGCACCTGAGGACAGGACAAGAAGCAATGGAAACTTGTCAGAAGGAGACTCAAGCTGGAAATAAGGAGAAATCTGACAGTAAGAACAATTAAAATCCTAGGAAAATGTCCTTTCATGAAAAATTACTTTTTCAGTTAACTCTGCCTGACATTAGTTGGGCGAACAGAAATATTAGTTGGCCAATTCTAAAAGGGAGCACCAGAAAGAACTTAAAATATTTTTTAAGAGAGCTGGGTTTTTCATTTATATTATATGTATGAACAGAATTAACACAAATTGCAGATACCAATCAAACATAAAGAAAAAAAGGGTGAAATAATGCTCATTTTTAAAAACTCAGTGAAAATAAAAACAATATACCAAGAAGGTGGCATACTGGTTGTGATTTGATCTCTTCGTGGGATCCCGGGGATCCCCTATACAAGTATTTTAATATTGCAGACTTGCAGTATTATAAGTCATACTGATATTATAGAACACTTTAATTAAGCGGGTCCCTTGAATAAACATAACTTTGAGTTTCAAATAACACTGATTTTTTATTTTTGAAATTTACCGTAGCTGCTGCATTTCCCACCCTAGGCTTATACTCGAGTCAATAACTTTTCCAGCTTTTTGGGGTAAAATTAGGTGCCTCGGCTTATATTCGGGTCGGCTTATACTCGAGTATATACGGTACACTAAAAAGTTTTATTTTTAAAAGTCCTTAAGAGAGCAGGGTTTTCCTCTCTACCTAAAATTGCAAGACTTTTCAATCCTCACCAAAATTTAAAGTATAAATGTACATATATTAAAATATATACATTTTAGTGTATATCTAGGATGCTTGCTTCAGGCAAACTGTAATGAACTGAATTTAGATATTACTTCTATGGTTATATTTTCTCCTATGCGAGAGAAGGGAAAGGAGAGGAGGAAGGAAGGAAGGAGAGAAGAGAAGAAAGGGGTAGGAAGGAGGGAGGGAAGGAGGGAGGGAAGGAAGGAGGGAAGGAAGGAGAGAAGGAGAGAAGAAAGAAGGGAAGGAAGGAGGGAAGGAAGGAGAGAAGGAGAGAAGAAAGGAGGGAAGGAAGGAGGGAATGTAGGAGAGAAGGAAGGGGGGAAGGAAGGAGGAGAGGAAGGGGGAAAGGAAGGAGAGAAGGAGAAAAGAAAGGAGGGAAGGAAGGAAGGAGGGAAGGAAGGAGAGAAGGAGGGAAGGGGAAGGAGGGAGGGAAGGAAGGGGAGTAGGAGAGAAGAAAGTGAGGGAAGGAAAGAGGGAGGGAGGGAAGAAGAAGTAGGATCGTTAATTTGCATTTAATAATTTAAATTTAAATATTTAAATAGAAAAAAAAAGAAATATTTTCTCCTATGCTATGCACAAGGCTGGGTGTCCCCCCGCCCACTGCTGAATTTGTTAACCTCCATACATAGACATTATCACATCCTGCAGAGAGGCAGACTTCGCTACTGGATTATGGCAGCCAGAATATTAGTCTATTTCACTGGTTATTTTTAGTCTTGTTTCTGTACAAGGAGATGGTGCTCTTTTTTTTTAATCTCCCACAAGCAAGATTTTGCATTCATTGGCAAAATGAGCCTTCAGATTGTCAGGAAGTAGGGACCAACTCATATATGCAGAAATCTACATGCTTAGAACCATATTTGTTTAAGTGCTTTTCTTTTAAAAAAAACAAACCACGAAGTCTTGTTTTTAAAATATCCACTGAAATCCAGAAAGCAAAGCACCATTTTATTTGTTGACATTTTGAAGCAGGAAATGTATGGACACTGTAGGGTAAGAAATCAGCTTAACATAATTTTTTTAAAAAAATGTTTCACCAACCCCAAAATATGGTATTCCAAATCTGGACCCCATTATCCTATCAATTTTGTGCTATCTGCCAATGCAGCTCTTGAAAGTCTGAAAGGGTTATATATATATTTTAAAAAATACAACCTGCTGGGCCATACCTGCTCTCAGGATGGATCAATAGATGGAAACCAATCAAGGAGAGAAGTAACGTAGAACGAAGAAGAAATTTCCTGACGGTTAGAACAACTAATCAGTGGAACAACTTGCCTCCGGAAGGTGTGAATGCTCCAACACTGGACGTTTTAAAGAAGACATTGGACAATCATTTGAGTTGAAGTCCATGCATCTTCAGGTGGACCAAGGTTGAGAAACACTGGGATAGAGCTGTGGGAAAGGGAACCTCTTCTAACCGATTCGGTAGATTTGACGAACCGGTTCTACCGAATAGGTGCGAACTGGTAGGAACCCACCTCTGAAAGGGAGGGTGGGGGTAGAGATAGCTGTGAAACATGTAGCCAAAATAACATCCCCCTGGGAGCTAAGGACACTCTCACCAGCACCTGGCGGGACGTGGATGGGATTCTTCTGGGTCTGATGACAGCTTGATATATACGTATGCTACAATCTTACATGGAGACCACTGTATGTTAAGAGAAGATTTTCCCTTCCAAATTTCTGCAGTTGTCAGTGGGTGACCAGACTGATAGAACAAGCTAACTCTATTGTGATAGAGGCGTGCTTTAGTTTTGAAGATTCCATGCCCAGGAGGGAATTGATATCTTTCTCCGAGCAACAAAAGCCTTTTTAAACAGGATATTGAGATATAAGCTAACATTCTCCCGAGTTGAAAGATTTGTTTGTATGATGATTGCATTATGTCTTTAATTATGTGGTGTAATTGTTTGGGTTAGTATTCTGGGTGCTTTGAGGCACTCATTGGTAGAAAAGAAGGTAGAAATTAATTAAACATTAATTGTATCGTTCAGACGGATTTCCTTGTGGCATGTGGATATTCAGGTCTAATACTGCTCAGCCAAGAGCTAATTCGGTTCTGAGGCTTTTGTGGTGAAAGAAATGTAGAGTTTCTCTTTGGATATTTATCCAGGCAAATGAATGTATACATTTAAACAAATGTCCGGATTATTATTATTATTTTTTATGTTCTCTCTCTCTCCCCCTCCCTCCCTTCTTGTCTCTCTCTCCCTCCCTCTCTATGCCTCTCCCTCTTACCCTCTCTCTCCCCCTCTCTCTCCCTCTCTCTTCCTCCCTCCTCTCCCTCTCCTTCCCTATTATATTTATTTTCTCCCTCTCTCTCCCTCCCTACGCCTCTTCCCTCTTCCCCTCCCTCTCCTCCTCCCCCTCTCTCTCTTCCTCCCTCTCCTTCCCTATTATATTTATTTTCTCCCTCTCTCTCCCTCCCTCTCTATGCCTCTCCCTCTCCCCCTCCCTCTCTCCCCCTCTCTCTTCCTCCTCCCTCTCCCTCTCCTTCCCTATTATATTTATTTTCTTCCTCTCCCTCCCTCCCTATGCCTCTCCCTCTCCCCCTCCCTCTCCCCCTCTCTCTCTTCCTCCCGCCCTCTCCCTCTCCTTCCCTATTATATTTATTTTCTCCCTCCCTCCCTATGCCTCTCCCTCTCCCTCTCCCTCTCTCCCTCTCTCCCTCTCTCCCTTCCTCCCTCCCTCTCCCTCTCCTTCCCTATTATGATATTTATTTTGCAGTCTGCAGACAGTCAAAGACCTTTCTGTCCTCTGAAGAGAAAAGGTTTGGAAATCTTGTCTTAGGAACCTGAGAGATTTTCAAATATTCTAACCACTGCAATTTACAACTTAACCAGGGTGCTTTACCGAAGAGTAAAAACTGATTTATATCAAATTAGCATGCTGAGGGCCCCTAATTGCCATAATTAATCAAGGTTTTTTCCCTCACATTCCTTTCAGATCTTCTGTGACCTCTCTATTTCATTTGAGTAGTGGATTGAAATACATCTCCCAGCATCTAGCTCTTTGATGTTACAAAATGCCACTTCCCTTTCTCCTGACAGCCTTCCCTGTTTTATTGCTTAGTTGCATATTGATTTGTATTGAGTGCAATCTCAAATGTTTCTTCATCTTCTTCCCAAGTGTTGGCTGCATGCTGCATACAGTTGGAAGAAGGGAGAGAGCTCTGTAGCATTTGCAGCAGTGGTGGGTTTCAAAAAATTTGCGAACCTACTCTGTGGGTGTGGCCTCCTTTGTGGGAGTGGCTTGCCGGCCATGTGACTTGGTGGGAGTGGCTTGTGCCGGCCATGTGTTTTCTCTCTCTCTCTCTTTCCTTCCTTTTGTCTCCCTGTCCCTTTTTTCTTTACTTCTTTCATTTCTCTCTCACTTTTTCTTTCTTTTTTAATTTCTTTCTTCCTTCCTTCTTTCCTCTTTTTCTTTCTCTCTCTCTGTGAGTATGTCTGTCTCTGTGTGTGTGTGTGTGTGTCTTTGCCCCTCTCTCTCCCTCCCTCCCTCCCTCTGTGTCTCTCTATGTCAGTGGTGGGTTTCAAAAAAATTTCGAACCTACTCTGTGGGTGTGGCCTCCTTTGTGGGAGTGGCTTGCTGGCCATGTGACTTGGTGGGAGTGGCTTGTGCCGGCCATGTGTTTTCTCTCTCTCTCTCTTTCCTTCCTTTTGTCTCCCTGTCCCTTTTTTCTTTATTTCTTTCATTTCTCTCTCACTTTTTCTTTCTTTTTTATTCCTTCTTTCCTTCCTTTCTTTCTCTTTTTCTTTCTCTCTCTCTGTGAGTCTGTCTCTCTCTCTCTCTCTCTGTGTGTCTTTGCCTCTCTCTCCCTCCCTCCCTCCCTCCCTCCCTCCCTCCCTCCCTCCCTCTGTGTCTCTCTATGTCAGTGGTGGGTTTCAAAATTTTTTGGAACCTCTTCTGTAGGTGTGGCCTGCTTTCCGGGTCCACTGGTGGAACCTCTTCTAACTGGTTTGGTAGATTTGACGAACCGATTCTACTGAATAGGTGCGAACTGGTAGGAACCCACCTCTGATTTGCAGCCACTTCTATGGAAGTGGAAAAGAATGGTCTTCAGCGTGGAATTCAGGTGATAACCTACAATGCCTTTCTATTGTATTCTGATGCTAAACTTTGCTTTACCAGTTTATACTTATAATTCGCTGAGGCAATGTCCATTTGGCCAAGAGATTTTATTCGTGTGACTGTCATGTGACCAAAAGCAAAGGTGCCAGAGCTAGCGAAGGGCAAAGTGTAGATTGCATACAGTCTTCAAAGAGATAGCCCATCCTTTCTAACAGAGAGACAAGTGCCTCCTCTGAGAAGACAATTGGACTGCAACACAATTTAGTGTTCTAGAGCAGGAGTCTCCAAACTTGGCAACTTTAAGACTTGTGGACTTCAACCCCCAGAATTCCTCAGTCAGCTGTTGTGGCTCAGCAGGAGCCGTTGGAGCTGCCACAAGACTCCGACAGCGACTATGAGTCAGCTCTGGAGGATGTGGAGGACCCTGGACAGGGTTCTGACTCCGAGCAGGGCGCAGAGAGGCTGGTTGGCCACCAGGAGGCACCTGAGCCTTGGACCAGTGGGGAGGAGACAAGGGAGAGTGAGCCGGAAGCCAGTAGTGAGTTGTTCCTGGATGCACGCCATCGAAGAGCTAATAGGCGTCAGGAACAATTACGCAATTATAGGAGGTGATTGCACTCAGCTGGTGGTCATTAGGCTCCTCTCCAGACTATAAAAAGCTACTTGTGCACACACCCATTTTTGCAGAAGTCAACACAGAATCGAATGTCGGAGAACTTTGTGTGAGCTTGGCAGGCTGGATTGCTGCCAAGCCTTATCTGTGTTTATTGCTGCCCAAACAAACAACAAACAAACAAAAAACAACAAACAAGCTTGTCTGTGCTGGGTTGCTGCCAAGGACCTGTTTGCCTGTTAATTAAATGCCGTAATTTATCTCTGGCTCAGAGTGTGCTTTGGTGTGGAACGAGGGGGGTCAGAACAGCCAGCTATGCTGAGATTTCTGTCCCATGCTCCCACTTGGCCACCATTCTGTTCCTCCCACCCAATACTCACTCATCTTTCTCTGGACCGATTCAGACCATTGACTGAAGTGTGGGGTGGGGGTTCCATAGTGTTGTTTTTCTAACTTTTTTGGGGGGAAAGGGTCTGAGAACTGAAAATATGCCTTTTCTGGCTGTAGATGTTGTTTCTTTTTCTACATAAAATCCTTCACTAATCTTGTGTTTTAATTAAAGTTATCCTTCTTTGAGTATGGGCCTAATTTCCATATAGCCTTTTTCCTTTCAATTGGGGCTGTTTTTCTAGTCTTAAACGATTCACCTGTCAAATCCCACCTTTATCTCTGAAATAGGTAATATTATCTCTGAAATAAGTAATACAGATAGTCCTTGACTTATGACCATAATTGAGCCCCAAATTTCCATTGCCAAACTTGACATTCGTTAAGTGAGTTTTGCCCCATTTTACACCCTTCCTTGCCACAGTTGTTAAGTGAATCACGGCAGTTGATAAGTTAGTGACATGGTCGTTAAGTGAATCTGT
Source organism: Thamnophis elegans (assembly GCF_009769535.1). Classification (NCBI taxonomy): domain Eukaryota; kingdom Metazoa; phylum Chordata; class Lepidosauria; order Squamata; family Natricidae; genus Thamnophis; species Thamnophis elegans. The sequence continues at coordinate 6,634,570 of NC_045544.1, forward strand.
TCTCCATTGACTTTGCTTGTCAGAAAGTCATAAAAGGTGATCGCATGACCCTGGGGGCGCTGCAGCTGTCATAAGTACATGCCAGTTGCCAAGTTTCCAAATTTTGATCACATGACCATGGCTATGCTGCAATGGTTGTAAGTGTGAAAAAAGAGCATACGGAACTGTTTTCAGTGCCGTTGTAATTTCAAACGGTCACTGAACAAATGGTTGTAAGGTCGAGGACTACTTATAGAAGGCAAGGATTGATATTTTGCCTTACATTATCTTGTTCCTGGAATCTCTAGAACAGTGACTCCAACAAATAAGTATGAGTGATACAATGTCCATCAGTTCTTAAATATCTCTTGCTATCGTTCTATTTAAATATGTAATATTTACTCATCACATTCTCAAATCTTTACCCGAGAGTTTTCTTTGGTAACATGCCATCAAGTCATTGTTGACTCTGTGCAATCACATAGACCCAGTATACTCCACTGTTCTGACCCCCCCCTCGTCCTACACCAAAGCCCGCCACACACAGACAAGACCTTGGCAGCAATCCAGCACAGACCAACCTTGGCAGCAATCCAGCCTGCCAAGCTAGCCACGATAGCTTCTCCAGCTCTAGTGAATACGTTTATTCCTGCCACGAGCGTGTGGAAAGTCATTCCTTTTATAGTCTTGAGAGGAGCCTAATTACCACCAGCTGAGTGCAATTATCTCCTGTAACTACGTAACTGTTCCTTACGCCTATTAGCTCTCCGTTGCCGGACATCCAGGACCAACTCCCTTGTCTCCTCCCCACTGCTCCAATGCATGACATCAGGATCACACTCCCTTGTCTCCTCCCCACTGGTCCAAGGCTCAGGCGCCTCCTGGTGGCCAATCAGCCTCTCTGTGCCCTGCTCGGAGTTGGAACCCTGTCCAGGGTTCTCCACATCCTCCAGAGCCGACTCATAGGGCCCCTCGCTGTCGGAGTCTGGTGGCAGCTCCAACGGCTCCTGCTGGGCCACAACACTCCACTGTGGCAATTTTAAGAGGTGTGGACTTCAACTCCCAAAATTCCCTAGCCAGCCATGCCAGGGACCCATGCTGGCTGCGCAATTCTTAAAACTGGAAAGCCATACATCTGAAAGTTGTCAAGGCTGAGAAAGGGGGTCTTCTTATATTTATAGTTAAGGAAGAAAAGAGTTGGGCCATTCTGGGAATGTTACCAGATTGACAGAACACCTTTTCAAAGATTGCCAAATGAAGCACTTAAAAATAATCTCCTGGGAATCATTCTGATATTTCAGAATATTAGTGCACTTCCTTGATTGTGTTTTTGTTACAGCAGGTATATTCTTCTCTTTGTAGCTTTTTAATTTAATCTGATGCTGATCTAATATTATTTTATATAGTTAAGTATAATTGTATTTTTACGATATATTTCAGCTAGTTATACACTGCCTAGAGAAAATGTTATCCCTTTAGCATATATTTGCAGGCTAAGCATTGGTTTTATGAATGGGGAAGCCAGCCAAGGGAGTTTATTTGAAAGATAAATAAAGAAGACTCATTTGAGTGGCTGCTGTAAAATGCTATAAAAACCAAACACGTAATGAATGCATTGCTATATAACTGAATCTTACAGCTTAAAACTGTTCCATTTATACCAATGAGTTTTTATTAATATTTAATACTGTTCCCTTTGGTTGACATGAACTCCTGTTTCATTGTAGGTCGTAGGCTTGATGTTGTAGCATATAACTGGGTGAATAGGAATCTCCCCTATATTTTTTCCTGTCAACATCTCTTGAAGATTTTTAACTTAACATTTCGGTTTAAATAATGGCATCCCACCAGTGGTGGGTTTCAAAAATTTTTCGAACCTACTCTGTGGGTGTGGCCTCCTTTGTGGGAGTGGCTTGCCGCCCATGTGACCAGATGACGAAGACGTCTCTGTGGTCATGACTCAACGCTGAAGTAGCACGGAATGTGTTACCTTCCCACCAAAGGTGGTTCCTATTTTTCTACTTGCATTTTTTACATGCTTTCAAACTGCTAGTTTGGCAGAAGCTGGGACAAGTAATGGGAGCTCTCTCCATTAACGCGGTGCTAGGGATTCGAACTGCTGAGCTTCCGACCGACAAGCTCAACATCTTAGCCACTGAGCCACCGCTTATTTAGCAATCGCAATAACATTTAGCAATAGCAATAGCAGTTAGACTTATATACTGCTTCATAGGGCTTTCAGCCCTCTCTAAGCGGTTTACAGAGTCAGCATATCGCCCCCACAGTCTGGGTCCTCATTTCACCCACCTCGGAAGGATGGAAGGCTGAGTCAACCTTGAGCCGGTGAGATTAGAACCGCTGAACTGCAGATAACAGTCAGCTGAAGTGGCCTGCAGTATTGCACCCTAACCACTGCGCCACCTCGGCTTATGCACTGTCCCATAGCACTTTACAACAGTTTCTTTGTTTGTTTTACAATGTCAAAGCATGATTTGCATATTGCCGCCCAACAACTTGGGAACGATGGAAGCCCGAATCAACCTTAAGCCAGTCAGGATCGAACTCCAGACTGTGGGTGGAGTCAGCCTACAATATTGCACGTCAACCGCTGCTCCACCAGGTCTCTTATTTCCCTCCCTTCGTGAGTGTCTGGAGGCATTGTCGAGGCCTCACAGAGGGACAGCAGCTGCCCCAGACAGACGTGCCTCAAAGAAGATGGCAGTGTTCAGCAGAGGTTGGTGACAGTGTGATGCAGGGGGGCCCAAAGTCCAGAGTTGGTGGGAAGTTAGGCGTCCATTGCTAACACTTTTTTTGTGTAAAGGTTATCCAAGGGCAACCTGTTTTCATAAAGCTACAGGGATTTGGGAGAATTAATATCAATCAGATGCTCTTAAAAGTCCTTTTCTATTCCACCAGAAAGGAGAAATAAGTATCTGCTATTTTACAGTGTCGGTTCCGGAGGTTGATACCTGCCTGCATAATTGGTGGAACTTCAGTTATTAGCATCACAAGCCAATTCCTGTCTCCAGGCAATAGAGACCTTTCTGTTCCAAGTTTAAATTTGTTACTTTAAAGAACTTTCACTCTGACTGAAGTTCTGGCTTACCGATGATGTATGTAAAAACATATTCCAGGCTGTTCGACATTTCACGCGGATTTGTGATTATCTAAGGCTGAGTTTTCCTGAGCAAAGGTTTTCAGGAGATTTTTTTCCTCCCTAGCCTTAACACTCCATCAGATTTGTGTTTTTCACCAGAAGATAGGAATCCATCATGCCACAGGGTTCTTTGCAGAGGAGAAATTCTTCCCTGTTCCAACATAGGTTTATTATGAAAAAATGACAGGCTGGCCTTTCCTTTCCTCTTGACCTTTGGAAGTAAAAAATGAGAACCATCCGCTCATTTTGGTCCCCTGAGCACAGCTACCTCTAACCCGTTACCCCTTTTGCTCGGTCTTAAACATCCAAGCCAGAGGTGGTATTCAGCAGGTTCTGACCACTTCGGAAGAACCAGTAGCAGAAATTTTGAGTAGGCCAGAGAACCGGTAAATACCACCTCTGGCTGGCCTCGCCCCCATCTATTCTCTGTCTCCTGAGTCCCAGTTGATCAGGAGGAAATGGGGATTTTACAGTATCCTTCCCCTGCCACGCCCACCAAGCCACACCCACAGAACCGGTAGTAAAAAAATTGAATCCCACCACTGATCCAAGCATCAAAATTTTCTTAGTATCTGGTGTCTCTCTTTGAACTCAAAGAGCAATCTAATATTTTTGAGTTTGAAAATCTGAAGATGGATGTGAAGCCTTACAAATTTACTTTATAACCGAGGAAGTAAAACAACTTTTTGATCTCATGTGTCTTCAAATAAACAATAATATATAGGCCTCATCTAGTTTATATCTGAATCTGTTAATACGTTGCTGATTATTATTATTTTTTGCTTTTAATTGGATATCCTCTAAGAAAATTAACACTGCAGGTAGTCCTCAATTTACAACCAGTCATTTAGTCACTGTTCGAAGTAACACCTGGTCCTCACACTTACGTAGCATCCCTATGGTCACATGATCAAAATTCAGGTGCTTTGCATCCAACATGTATTCACAATGGGCCAGGGCCATGTGATTGCCACTTGTGATTTTCCCAGCCATCACCTGTCAAACAAAATTAATGAAAGGGAGCCAAATTTCCTTAATGACTGAATGATTCATTAAACTGCAGTGGTTCACTTAACAGCCATGGACAAAACGTTTGTAAAATCAGGAGCAACTAACTTAACAACCACCTTGCTTCGCAATGGTAATTCCAGTCTCAATTGTGGTTGTAACTTTAACTTTTCAACTTTAATAAGATTTGTATGCCACCCACTCCCTTGGGACTCTGGGCGGCTCACAGCAATAGCAGTAGACTTATATACCGCTTCATAGGCCTTTCAGGCCTCTCTAAGCGGTTTACAGAGAGTCAGCATATTGCCCCCAACAATCTGGGTCCTCATTTTACCCACCTCGGAAGGATGGAAGGCTGAGTCAACCCTGAGCCGGTGAGATTTGAACCGCTGACCTGCTGATCTAGCAGTAGCCTGCAGTGCTGCATTTAACCACTGCGCCACCTTGGCTCAAAAGTAAAAACATTTAAAAATTTGAAAAAATAGTATTATTAAAATTAATACATCATCCATTCCATCAGGTGGGGCTGGAAATTAATCAACAGCCCCAGGCCTGCCGGAACAGCCAGGTCTTGGTGGCTTTACGGAGGCCGGGAGAGTGGGAAGGGTCCGGATCTCTGTGGGTAGCTCGTTCCACAAGGCCGGTGCAGCTACAGAGAAGGCCCTCCCTCGGGGAGCCACCAGCTGGCATTGTCCAGTCGACGGCACCCGGAGGAGGCCCAACCTGTGCGATCTTATTGGTCGTTGGGAGGTGAATGGCAGGAGGCGGTCTCTCAGGTAGCCAGGTCCAATGTAAGTCAAGGACTATATAGCTAAAAGTGTTAAAAGTTTGATTTACATCTATATGCTATGCCATACAGTAGTAATAATGTATTTTACTTCAATCAGTGGTCACTGTAAGATAGATAGTTTGGTTTGGCAACAGAAACTAGTGCAACTCACCTGTTTACCAGCTCACATGAAAATAGCAATTCATCTAACCCTGGAGCAAGAGTACTCTCTATGGGATTAGGCAAAGGAGCATAAGTCATCATGTAATAGTAAATTTATAATTGCCCCAGGAAAGTGGAAAAATATTCTGTCACAGGAGGTTCTGACCTCATAACGGGCCATTCTAAATGGCCGAAAAGGGGTCCAACTTTGAAATTACATTTTTTTGACCTCGGAATTGTTTCAGGATTCAACTATTCCCATAGCATTTTGTGCATCTGCTTCAATATCAAAGCATTTAAAGACCAGAACTTTCTGGGGTGGCATATTTTGCACACCTCTGATTCGCCACACGGTGATGCCTTCTAGTTCATCAGTTTTTGGCAACAAGACCCCAACAGTCTGTAATGAACGGTGGTCATCCATCTAGTTTGACATGAGTTTTGGTGCGTCAAATGCACGCCCGACAAAAGCGCGCCGACAAAACCGCGGCGAGAAAAGAGCGAAGTAGAAATCGCACCCACAGAAGCGCGTCGATAAATGCGCGCTGACGAAAGCACACTATCAACTAACCATGCGAAAACAAGGTAATAACCTTAACCCTAACCCTAACCCTAACCCTTAGGGTTATTACCTTGTTTTCGCGTGGTTTATTGATAGCGTGCTTTCATCGGTGCACATTTATCGGCGCGCTTCTGTGGGAGCGATTTCGACTTTGCTCTTTTCTCACCACGGTTTTGTCGGCGCGCTTTTGTCGAGCGCGCATTTGTCGGTGAACCCTTTTGGTGAACATTCTCACAGTGGCACCAAGGGAACCCGAATTATGTTGAAGTTTGACTTCAGAATTGTTGTCTGCACTATGATTGTGATGTTCATCACCATGGAAGGAAGACACTTATTTGTCTTATATAACTTTCTTTGCTTTCAGTTGATTTTTTTCAGCTGAGAACTGAAACTGATGTAATGCTAGAATCACATAATTCTTTTCTTCAGGGACATTGGTATGATTGGTGTTTAGGGTCCCCCCCCTTTTTTTTAGCCCTGGTAGATTTTCATTTGCTGGTTGGCTTTATTTTTGTTAAAAACTGCTGAGCAAGTGAAAATAAAGTGGAAGAAAATAGGCATTTTGATACGTAGCTTTTATCTGTCAAACTAATAAACAGGTGGCATGCTTTACGTAAACTTCTGAACTGAAAAAATGCGGACATTTATTTCAGAGTATTAGTGATGAAATAGCCACATTTGTTTTGTTTTACGGTGTCATGGATTGGATTTTGTCAATTGTTCTCTTGTCAAGGTTCCAATATTGCTTATGAACTAAAAAGAAATCAAGTGCAATAAAAAAGAAGAAGAAACATTGCCTCAGGCTCACCATCTAAAAACCTTGGATGACTTTATACAAGTTGAAAAGGGTTAGTGTGATATGTTCTTAATCGCTCCCCTAAACATCTGCTCAATCTGCTGTGTGAACCTAGCCATTATAAGCTCTGATTATGGTCTATGCCAGTGGTGGGTTTCAAAAATTGTTGGAACCTACTCTGTGGGTGTGGCCTCCTTTGTGGGAGTGGCTTGCCGCCCATGTGACCGGATGGGAGTGGCTTGCCACCCATGTGACCGGATATGAAGATGCCGATGACACTTGTCAGAACCACCTTAAATTACCTCACACACAGCACTGGCATGCATAAGAATAGGATGTAAACTTTGTTTTTCAAAAGGCATCTTTGGTTTGCGTTAAAACAACTTCAACACACGCAATGTTCTGATTGCACCACAAACGCAGTAGTCATCCTTACCTTTCACAGAGGCCCTGAGTTTTATAAATATGAGCATGGTAGTGTAGAATAATCATATCCAAGGACCAGTGGTGGGTTTCAAAAATTTTTGGAAGCTCTTCTGTAGGTGTGGCCTGCTTTCCGGGTCCACTGGTGGAACCTCTTCTAACCGGTTCGGTAGATTTGACGAAGTGGTTCTACCGAATAGGTGGAACTGGTAGGAACCCACCTCTGGGTCTAGCCCAGAGACAGGTTATGAAAAAAATATAGTCCTATATCTTCCCTTGGTGTCCATGTGTCTCCCTGCCCATCTGACTTTTTAAAAAGATTCTTTCAATGAGATAACATAGCAATAGCAATAGCAGTAGACTTATATACCGCTTCATAGGCCTTTCAGGCCTCTCTAAGCGGTTTACAGAGAGTCAGCATATTGCCCCCAACAATCTGGGTCCTCATTTTACCCACCTCGGAAGGATGGAAGGCTGAGTCAACCCTGAGCTGGTGGGATTTGAACCGCTGACCTGCTGATCTAGCAGTAGCCTGCAGTGCTGCATTTAACCACTGCGCCACCTTGGCTCTTAACTCTTAAATAAATAATTAATTGGCAATCTGGCTGGCTGCAAAGCGAAGTACCATCCCCCCCAGGCATAATATTTGTTTGTAAATACCTCCAAGTTCCAACAAATGTTCCACTGGACAGGAACACTGGAGCAAGCATCTTAAAGGCTCAAGGGATTCCAGTTAATGATGATGATTCACAATGCTATCCGGCAAATGTTTAAGAGCAGCCTCTGCTGACTCCATTGCTGCCACTACAATGTACTACTAGACACAGAGTAGCTGACAGGTCTACTAGGCATAGTAGTTAAGCTCCACTCTCAACTGGCTTCAGTGGTGGGTTTCAAAATTCTTTAGAACCTCTTCTGTAGGCGTGGCCTGCTTTGTGGGAGTGGCTTGCCAACCATGTGACTGGGCGGGAGTGGCTTGCCAACCATGTGACTGGGTGGGCATGGCCAACTTGTAAAATGTGGTGAAACTCACTTAACAACGCTCTTGCTTAGCAACCCCTAACCCTTTAGGGAGAAAAACACCCCAGGGGTGTTCAAACTTGACAGCTTTAAGACTTGTGGACTTCAACTCCCAGAATTCCTCCTCTCGCTCTTCATCTTGATGATGTGCGGATGGGCAGGGGGAGGGAGCTGGAACCGGTTCTAAACGGCACTGTAGATTTGTGGAACCTCTTCTATAGAAGAGGTTGGAACTGGCAGGAACCCACCCATGACTGGCTTGCAAGATTCCATAATATGTAATAATTAGTTTTTGCAGGCTGGTGCAAGGTTGCTCCATCACGCCACTGATGATTCAGAACTCTCAAGGCCCATCAATGGCAGCTGTTTTGAAATGCATCCACCACCTGCTTTTACAATTCCCAGTATGATCCCATTCCCAAGAGTTTGCCTCCCTGGCGTAGCAGGCGTGAATGAGGGTTACTACTATGGCTTGTTTAAAAATCCGTGGTTAAAACAAGGACATTTTGTACTGAGAGAAAAATTGCTTCAGGCCTCGTACAGGGATAAAAATCCTTTCAATGGATACTTCCCGTCTCCTCAAATATTTCCAATGCAAGAGTACTGTATATACTCGAGTATAAGCCTAGTTTTTCAGCCCACTTTTTGGGCTGAAAAAAGCCGCCTCGGCTTATACTCGAGTCAGTGAAAAATTTGCCCGAAATGGAGGAGAAAAAGGGGCGGGGCCATGCCGCTGGGTGACACTCGTGAATGGCCCAGTGCCCCTGTGAGTTTCCCCTCCCTCTGTGTCAGTTTGCCGCGCAGCGCGCACCGCACCATCCCCCCTCCTCACGTTCTAATGTAATGCAGGGCTGTCTTACGATTCCCCTTCCTCCCCCTCCTGCCGCTCTGCAACGATGTCCCACCTCCTCCTTGTTATGGCAAGCAGCCACATAGCGATGTCCCACCTCCTCTGGTACAGTGATCCAATGATAGGAATCACTGTGCCGTGTGTCATAGGAGGCGGGACATCGCTCCCGCGGCTGCACGGGACATCATCATCACAGCGGGACGTCAGCATCATGAGGTGAGTGAAGTATTTCATTGAATACACCGCTAGTTTACTGTTTTTCTTTGAAATAAATATTCAAAAACATTATTGGTATCTATTTTTATTTTTGAAATTTACTGGTAGCTGCTGCATTTCCCACCCTAGGCTTATACTCGAGTCAATAACTTTTCCAGTTTTTTGTGGTAAAATTAGGTGCCTCGGCTTATATTCGGGTCGGCCTATACTCGAGTATATACGGTAATTATAAAAACCAATTAATTAACTCAAACTAATAACTCAAACATTTATTTCAGTAACCTCATTTTTATTTGCTGGGCCACTGTCTTCAGGGAGCATGAACAATAGAGGGAAAATATGTTGACATGGGGCATAGAGGTGGGCTGCTCGGGGTTCATAGGGGTTCGGGAGAACCTCTAGCTAAGATTCTGGGCAGTTTGGAGAACCCCGAAATCCCACTTCTGACTGGGCCTGCTCACCCTGCCCCTCCCCTCCCAGGAGTCCCCATGCGGCCGTTTTGGATACAGGTAAGTGCAGGGTGCGTGTCGGGGCTCGGGAAGGGCGAAAAATAGGCCTACCAAAAATTTGGGAAGGGCTACAAAGGCCCCTGGCGAGGCTGGTTTCACCTCCCGGAGGCTTGAGGAGAGCCACTGGAGCCTGGGGAGGGCAAAAGTGAACCCCCTGCCATGGCCATGCCCACCCAAAAATCGGGCAGAGAACCCCCTGCTAAAATTTTTGAAGCCCACGCCGAACACGGGGAAATAAAAGAAAGGCATGGAAGGAGGATCCTTTCTGTCTTATTAAGTTGTCTGATAAGCAATAACAACATTGACTTTTAAGTTCAGCATGTTCGGACAAAAATAACTTAACCCTCCTGTCTAAATATTACGGGCGATGCAGTTCCGAGATTGTTACAGCAATATTGCTAATTTTACACCAAATCTGGGTGATTCCCTCTAGATGATTTTAGCCTGGAAACTCCTTTTCAAACATTTCTGGAAGCTACCAAATTAAAGAAAGTTGTTTACAGCAGAGCTATGAATCTGTTGCCTATCCAATTTATGACACTCTAATAACAATAATGTTGAAACCTTAGTCTCCATCTGCTTGGGGTCAGGACTTCACCCTCTTGGTGACATTTTTCATGGGCTAATAACCTTGAGAATTCCTCCTAGGGTAGTGAAGGCGAACCTTTTTTGGCTTGCGTGCCAAAAGTGGGGGGAGTGCATGGGGAGTTGTGCATGGGCGTGCCACACCCATAATGTAATGCGCACAACCCCAGCATGCATACACGCAGGACTAGCACTCCCCCCATTTTTGGCATGCTTTTTTCACCCTCCCCAGGCTCCAGAGGCTTACTGAGCCGAGGTGGCGCAGTGGTTAAATGCAGCACTGCAGGCTATTTCAGCTAACTGCAGTTCAGCAGTTCGGCTGTTCTAATCTCACCGGCTCAGGGTTGACTCAGCCTTCCATCCTTCCGAGGTGGGTAAAATGAGGACCCGGATTGTTGTTGGGGGCGATATGCTGACTCTGTAAACCGCTTAGAGATGGCTGAAAGCCCTATGAAGCGGTATATAAGTCTAACTGCTATTGCTATTGCTATTTATAGGAGCATGGGGAGGGCAAAAGCAGCCTCCCCCCCTGGAGACCCTCCGGAGGCTTCAGGAGCTTCCCTGAAGCCTCTGGAGTGCAAAAACCCGGCCCTATGAGCAAACCGGAAGTTTGGGAATGGACGCCCGGTTTGCTTGTAGGGCTGGTTTTAGCCCTCCGGAGCCTTTAGGGGCCTTCTGGAGGGTTCCCTGAAGGCTCTGGAGGGCAAGAAATGACCCTACAAGAAACCAGAAGTCACTTCCAGTTTGTCCATAGGGCCATTTTTAATCTTCCAGAGCCTTCAGAGAGAGACCGCCTGCTGCCAATTACCTCCCAAAGACCCATTAGATCGCACAGGGTCGGCCTCCTCCGGGTTCCATCCACCAGCCAATGCCATCTGGCTACCACCCGGGGGAGGGCCTTCTCTGTGGCAGCGCCGGCCCTTTGGAACGAACTCCCCGCGGAGATTCGGACCCTCACCTCTCTCCAGGCCTTCCGAAAAGCCGTTAAAACCTGGCTGTGTCGGCAGGCCTGGGGTTGATGAGATCCCTTCCCCTCTCGACAGGTGTGGTTGTTGGTTATTTTAATTGCCTGTTTTGTATTTGTATGTTTCCCTTTTCCCGTTTGAGTTGTTTGCCGCCCTGAGTCCCTATAGGGAATAGGGCGGCATAGAAATAAAATAAAACTTCAAACTTCAAACTTCAGGGACCTTCAGGAGGCTTCCCTGAAAGCTCTGGAGGACGAAAAACGGCCCTAAGGACAAACCAGAAGTGACTTCCGGTTTGCTCACAGGGTTGGTTTTTTGCCCTCCGGAGGCTTCAAGGAAGCCTCCAGAGGACAAAAAATGGCCTCAAAAGAAGGCCAAAGTCAGCTGACAGGGCAACACCATTCATGACAAATAGACTATAAATAGTTTGGAAGGGGAACAAAAAGATAACTTCCTTTTTAAAAAAATTATGAACGATTGGTTACTGTATCACTTCATTTTTATCTCAATTGTTTTTTAAAATCCCTTTTCTGTTTTAGGACTTTTAACACTTAAAAAATATCAAAATCCATGCCAGATATAGTTAATTCAGAATTTAGTCCGTGTCTCTAATAAAAAAAAAATTGCTTCAGAATAGATTCCATAAAACAGTATCTCCTTAGATTCAAAGAGGTCCTTATTAATTTTTTATGATATTTCCTTAAGTTGTAGACATGCAAATGAACTTTTCCTGAGATATGCATATTAAGATTCTCCCTAGAAAATAATGTACAGGTATAAATTAAATACAATAAAGTTTAATTTTCCCTACTTCTTGAAATGTCTAGCATATCATGCGCTGATAAATTTCTCCTGCCATCTTCCCTTTTCTTCTCAGTGTATAGATCCTCATAAAATATATAGCTGGGAAGAAGGCACAGCTGAAGTTATGCTCCCATCACTTTGAAATGCATTTGCCTTAATCACCTATCTAAAAAATGCCTAAACCACGGTGCTGGCACATACAGTGACGTGTTTTAAATATAATTTTATGAAGAATTTTGATTATAATAGTAAAAGTAATGCAACTTAACTTAAAGAAAAGAAAATAGAATAAAATAATAAAAGCACAGGTAAAAAGAAGAAAGAGAAAGGAAAGAATGTAATAAAGAAAAAGAAAAGAAATAGGTAAAGAAGTGACTTCCAACCTTCATTACAAGTGTAGACAAATTTAGTGACTCAATAGATTTTAGACTGTGTTTGTTAAAAATCCATACCGTGTACGGGTTCTGGGAAGTCGGGGGGGGGGGAAGGAGGAGGGGGGTTGGGGGAGGGTGGAGGGAGGGAGGGGTATGCATTAGGCTAGACAAGTATTTGGTGGTAAACTAGAATTATTTTGACATACAAAAAATTAGACTTCAATGTCTTACTGATTGAGGAATGATGAAATGTTTGTTTTAAAAGAAATAAAACTTTTGAACGAAGAAAAAAATATTAGTGACTCTCTCCACCCTATAAGATTATACGTAATCTCTTCCCATTCCTTATCTATAAACACATCCATAAAATATCAACTTTTCAATTCCGATGTTAGCAAAAAGTTTATAACTTTATAACTTTACAAAATAAGATCTTATTTTAACCTTGATCAAATAACCAACTTTACATTCCTTGCTTTTAGTTCTAACAAGCTTAATCTTTAGTTCATTGAAATATTTACTGTATTTTTCGGACTAGCTTCTGGGGAGGAAAAGAAGAAAAAGGCTTATCTGTTTATCTGTAGGTTTATACCTCCAGGTGGCCTTAAATGACTCTCTAAAAGAATGCAAATGACCAGCTGTCTACAAGTATAAATCATTCCATTCCCCAACCATCCAGCCAGAGCTGAAAAAGCTTCTTGGATGAGAAGCGAAATGTCTTCGCACGCACATACACACACACACACACACACACACAACTTTGTACATATGACTTCTTGCCCTTTCGAAGGAATGCCACTTTTTCCTACTTTTGATTTCACTGTTGCCGTGATTACATTGAGCTGGTTGCTGGTATTGATCTCTGTAGGATTTCCTGCAGGAGGCTGGATGTTTGCTTCACTTGGCTGATCTGAAGAATATGAGCAGAGTCGAAGCGGGGAACATGATTGTGGCTAACTTTCCTTCCCTCTCTTGTAGAGCAAGGGGAGGTTATTGCTTTTCACAAAGGTTAAAAGGTTTTACAAACTTTAAAAAGGTTTTAAAGATTACAAACAAAAATGTCCTTGAGACACTGTTGACTCCTGGTGACTGCTTGGATAGCTCCTGCAGGTGTGTGTGTGTGTGTGTGTGTGTGTTTAAATCAAGATTTTAGAAATGGTTTATCTCTTTCCTAGGGCTCAGAGAGAGGGACTGGCCCAATCATTCATCTGGCTTTGTGCCTAAAGCAGGACCGGAATTCCTGGTGCCTTTGTCTTCAGAGCTGAGGTGGCGCAGTGGTTAAATGCAGCACTGCAGGCTACTTCAGCTGACTGCAGTTCTGCAGTTCGGCTGTTCAAATCTCACCGGCTCAGGGTTGACTCAGCCTTCCATCCTTCCAAGGTGGGTAAAATGAGGGCCCGGATTGTTGTTGGGGGCAATATGCTGACTCTCTAAACCGCTTAAAGAGGGCTGAAAGCCCTATGAAGCGGTATATAAGTCTAACTGCTATTGCTATTGCTATTCATCAGACTAGCTTTCGTTTACAGGATTAAATATAAAATAATTGGTCAAAGGCATCTTTATTGATTCAATTATTCCGTCTTTGGATTGGTTCCCCCCGCCAAAAAAAAACGTGTCTATCTCTTCCAACCAGTGGTGGGATGCAACCGGTTTAACAACTGGTTCGATGAGCATGCGCATGTGTACTTTGCATGCGCCTAATACGCACCTAGCATGTGCTTTCTGAGTGCGTGCAGTGTTCAAAAAACCACCCATTTTAAGCTTAAAAACTTACCTTCTATGTCAGCATTGGTGAGCAAAACATCTGACGTGTGGCAATCTGCTGTGCCTCGTGAATCAGTTGAGCTAAAAAAAACAGCGAAATATAGGACAGGACGGGCGGGCAGGTGGGCGGGCGGGCAGGGCCTGAACCGGCCTAAACTGCCTGAATCCCACCCCTGCTCCCAACTCCTGACTTGAATGTGAGAATTAGAATTTATTAGCTAATAAGATTTCCAAGATCTGCCTTTTGTTTGTTGTTGCCATCTACCGTTGTGGGAAAGTATCACCCAGCCCTCTCCCAGAAAAATGAAATATCCTAGGAAATATTGAAAAGGCAGAATATTTCTCTGGATATGAAAAGAAAGGAACGTGTTTTAAAAGACAGAACAGCTGCCTGTAGCTTTCTGCCCATCCCCACTTTGTCAATGGGCCATTAAGAAGGCCAAGCTAGTCCCTTTACATAATAAAGACTTCTCCACTTCAGCTCCAGGGGGATGGGATTAAGGCATGATAATATTGGCACTTTACCCAACTCGCCACATGGCATCTGAGAACTCAACCAAACCTGGATTCAAAACGCAGCCTAGAGAGTTGCTCCTGCATGGCCCCATGGGAGTCTGACAACCAATCAGAATACATTTCTTACACAGGAACAGGAAACAGAGAGGTGGGACTGAACAGGTTATAAAAAGCCTAGCAAGCCCCTCCCTCAGCCCTTCTCTTCTTCTCCACCAACATTGAAGCATGTGATCACCTTTTCTGTTCAGGGCTCAAGCCATGTGGTCCTGTCCACCAATAAACCATCTTTCCAAGCAGCCTCCATGTCTCCAGTGTCTTTTTCCCCACTTGGAGCCGAACCCAGAAGGACATTTCTTTCACCACCGTTTGTCTGGATTTTAGCAGCCCAGATGTTGCTGGCCTAAACAAGTTCGGGGCCTTTTAACACAAATAGGGGACAATGCAGGCTACCATAAATAGCAATAGCAATAGCAGTTAGACTTATATACCGCTTCATAGGGCTTTCTGCCCTCTCTAAGCGGTTTACAGAGTCAGCATATCGCCCCCAACAACAATCCGGGTCCTCATTTTACCCACCTCGGAAGGATGGAAGGCTGAGTCAACCCTGAGCTGATGAGATTTGAACAGCCGAACTGCTGAACTGCAGTCAGCTGAAGTAGCCTGCAGTGCTGCATTTAACCACTGCGCCACCTCAGCTATGAACCAACCAAGGCTGAACTCCATCAGTTAATTGCCACTTGCCTTGGTATTCTGCCCATCAATTCACAAAAACAGAATCTCCCTGCTATTCACTCATACTTTATTCAGGCTACATATCACCGAATGCCAATTTGAAAGTAACATTATTCTCTTATTTACTGTTCTCCCATACTTTTCAGCAGTGAGAATGAATAGGAAATCAATGCTATTAGAAGGAAGAATGATGAGCTCCTCTGTAGGAAGTTGTGTGCCTGGAGATTTAGCACTCTTGCAGGCCAAATCTCTTCCTTGCCTCTGAAAGCCTGACTTAGGAAGGAACAAGAAGAAGAATGGCTAATTCAGCAAAATACATTGTGCTCATTATCTCATCTTTTGAGGTCATGGCTTATCTAGTCAAGGACGTTCAATAAACCACAATCAAGCAATAGTCTTGCAGAAGAACAAAATAAGAATGGCTTGTTTATCCAATCCCTGGATTGTTTTCTCTTCTTCCACCTCCCTACTCCCCCATCACGGTTCTCTACTGGTTCATTGGTTCGGTTCCACCACAAATGCGCGCACAACAAAAGCGCGCCTGACTAAACCGCGGTGTCTAAAGCGCGGTGACAAAACCGCGCAACGAATGAGCGACTAATTAGCCCTAAAGCGCGCCGACAAAAGCCGCCGACAGAAGCGCGCTGTAACGTAACCCTAACCCTAACCCTAACCCTAACCCTAACCCTAAACCTAAACCTAACCCTAACTGTAAATCTTACCTTAAATTAAATTGCGCTTCTGTCGGCGCGCTGTTGTCGGTGTTGTCGGCGCGCTTTTGACATCGCGGTTTTAGCGCCGCGGTGTTGTCGGCGCGCTTATGACGTTCGCGCTTTTGACGGGTCACGCATTGGTTCGACATTTGGGCAACCTCTCAAAGTAAAGTAAGAGATATCAAAGCACAACCATTCATGACTCTTTCCATTGGTCCTCATTGCAACCCACTAACAATCCACGTTTTCAAAATGGCTTATTGCTCTAAAACAAACCACGGTTTATTCACTCACCCCGTTCTCGTAGTAAGTCAGAAACTGATAAATTACAATACAGCTTCACTCGGTGGCTTAAATGTTGATTATCCTTTCTCCTTATTTGCTGCCCATCACATCAGAGTATCTTGAGTAGAATGGGGAGTGGGTGAAACTTTGCATTAGAACTGAAAATCCACAAAGAAAGGTCATGGACATCCCCCCCCCTTTTTTTTCCTGGGAACTTGAACATTATTCTTTTTTTTAAAAGTTTTTATTTTACACACATAAGCACATCAACAAAAACAAACACATGACTTAAGACAACATAGGAACAAGAAGTTCCATCATATATCATACCGCAGTTCCGTATCGGTTTCTTTGCAGTTAGTGTTTTCCCTTTTATACATTTCTATCTTTCATTCATAATCTCCTTATTCGTTATCCATTTTTATGTACATTTCTTTGTTTATTTAAACTTAGCTATTTATAACCAAATATTGTTTATCTATAATGTGCTATATATTCTTACTATCATTTATTCTCTTACATACAATTCTAGGTATACATTCACATGGTTATTCTTTTTCTTTGCCAATCTTATACTATTGTTTTTCCATTTAAGAGATTATGGGGTACAATTTGGATTGCGTTGTTTACCATCCCTAGCGCCTGTTATGACACCACCTTATTTTCTCTTTCTTTTCTTTTCTCTCTCCCTTCTCTACTTCCTTCCTCCACTCCTTCCCCTTCTTTCTTCCCTTATCTCTCCCCTACTCTTACCCTCTCTCTTCCCCTTCCTACCCTCTCTCCTTCTCTTTTTCTCCCTCCCTCCCTCCTCTCCTTCTCTTTCTCCCCCTTCCACCCACCTTTGAACATTATTCTAATGTATTGAGTGTCACTGAGAGCTTGCACATGTATGGATCCACTTGTACGCGCACACACGTGAGTGCAGAGAAGACATGCATGCATGCTTCTTTTCTGCAATACGTCGCACCAAAGGAAGAAGACAGGTCTGATGTGGCCTAAGACACCTGGTGCAAATGGCACACAAATACCAGCTATCTTGGCACCCGCACATTTCCAAAATGTTTTCTGCTATAATTGACTGGCCTAGTCCTTCTCCTACAGGTCTCTGTCTCCCATCAGCTCGGATCTCCCTCAGACTCTCTTGATATTTGCTCTCTGCTTAGTTGGTTCTCTGTATGGAAAGGATTCCTAGCCCACCATCTTTGCTGTGAGCAGTTCACAAAAGAAGGATCGTAAGCGCAAACAATCAACATGTAATTCAGTGCTCAGCAAGCACAATAAACCAGAAATCCGTCCCTGCAGCTAAGCCAGTCAGGAGATGAAAAGGGGACCAAAAAAAATCCCTAATCCAAGCATAATGCTGGAAAAAAATTGAGCCTTGCCAATACGCCCCTTTCTGAATAGCACATCTGGATCGGGGGAAGAAATAAACACTGTACAACAATGATACCTGATGCTCCACAGAGCTGTATCACCGTTTACCCGATTTCTGTTTGTTGTACACCCATTTGTGTCTGCCCTTGTGTCTAGTTAGCCTCTAATGCTGTACCCGCACTCTCGTTCACGGGGTGGGGTGGGAGGGGATAATTAGATGACCATAGTATCCCAGGAAATAGCCATTTTAATTTTCTCTTCATATATGTGGTGGATACAATGAATTAGTAAAGGGTCTGAAAAGGGTTCACTGACAAATGCACGCTCAACAAAACCGCGGCGAGAAAACCACGGCGAGAAAACTGTGAGGTTGAAATTGCGCCCACAGAAGCACGCCGACAAATGCGCGCCGACGAAAGCGCGCCATCAAAAAACAATGAAAACAACGCAATAACCCTAAGCCTAAACCTAAGCCTAAACCTAAGCCTAAGCCTAAGCCTAACCCTAACCCTAACCCAGTGGTGGGTTTCAAAAATTGTTCGAACCTACTCTGTGGGTGTGGCCTCATTTGTGGGAGTGGCTTGCTGCCCATGTGACCGGATATGAAGATGCCGATACTTGACAGAACCACCTTAAATTACCTCACACACAGCACTGGCATGCATAAGAATAGGATGTAAACTTGTTTTTTAAAAGGCATCTTTGGTTTGCAGTCGTCATCCTTACCTTTCACAGAGGCACTGAGTTTTATAAATAGGAGCGTGATAGTGTAGAATAATCATATCCAAGGACCAGTGGTGGGTTTCAAAAATGTTTGGAACCTCTTCTGTAGGTGTGGCCTGCTTTCCGGGTCCACTGGTGGAACCTCTTCTAACCGGTTCGGTAGATTTGACTGAACCGGTTCTACCGAATAGGTGCGAACTGGTAGGAACCCACCTCTGCCTAACCCTAACCCTTACCTTAATCCTAACCCTTACCTTTATTCTAATCACGCTTTTGTGGGCATGGTTTTGTCGGCGCTCTTTTGTGGGAGCGCTTTTGACGTCGTGGGTTTCTCGCTGCGGTTTTGTCGGCGCGCTTTTGTCGGGTGCGCCTTTGACGGGTCACGTCTGAAAAGATCAAGGGGAAAATAATTCCTACCTTTGAGGAATTGTTCTGGTTGATTTGCACCCCTAGTTATTTAAAAACAGAAGCATAAGCAATAGGGATGACAGGGTGTAACTGCTCCGGGTTCCTAATTTCGTATGTAGCTTGCTAAAATAATGCCAGATTTTATGGCATTTTGCTTCGCCGTGGAGAGCGCCTAAGCATCTTTCAGGGGCGCCATTTTAAAGTATCTTGCCATGTTCTGAGAGATACAAAGCTGACTGGATGACTTAAGTGCTATACGGATTAATAATTAATAATGGAAAACTATTTTTGGAACTCTGGATGATTGGTGACATTATGGTCAATTGAAAATATGAATGTATATTATAAATTAATGGGAATTCTTTGTTCTAATCTTCGCTTTTTCTTCTTAGAGATAGGTGATACTATAATACTTTAGAGACTCATTGTTATTTGATAGATAATTATGAATTTAAGGAAATAAGGATTGTTACAAATGAAAGAATATTAATGGTAATTTGAACACATAATGTTCAATGACAGCGAAATATCCAGTTATGTTTAATGTAAACCAGTGATGTTAATCCTAAGCTTAAGAATTGATGCACAAAAACTTGTAACCAAACGACATGCTTGATGAAATGGAGGAAAGTTGTTCTTTTTTCTTCTCTTGCTTTGTTTTGTATGTGTTGTTTTGTTTAAAAAGAATATATATAAACATATATGTGTTATATTTGTGCTGATAAATAAATAAAGGGAGACTAGTATAGATCTATTTCAAGCTATTTAGCTCTCATCAGCTAGCCATACCCTTACTGGGAATCGAACCTGTGCAGTAAGGGTATGGCTAGATGATGAGAGCTAAATAGCTTGAAATAGATCTATACTAGTCTTCCTTTATTTATTTATCAGCACAAATAAAACACAAATGTAACAAAGGCAACAGTAAAAAAATATTGGGTTTCTGTCTGGATGGTCTCTTGTGACGAGCCGATAGACAGAGAATGGAAGCAGTGGACTTCCTCCCATATTTGGGCATAACAGGGGTTGTGACTCTAAATACATACCTATTTCCCTGGCTCAGCTGATAAGGAGGAGAACCTTGTGGCTTAATGGTTAACACATGCCTAAAATGCAATACAGCACAGGTTCTAATCCCAGTAAGGGTATG
Organism: Thamnophis elegans; assembly: GCF_009769535.1. Classification (NCBI taxonomy): domain Eukaryota; kingdom Metazoa; phylum Chordata; class Lepidosauria; order Squamata; family Natricidae; genus Thamnophis; species Thamnophis elegans. The sequence goes on from NC_045544.1 coordinate 6,654,414, forward strand.
GCTAGCTGATGAGAGCTAAATAGCTTGAAATAGATCTATACTAGTCTCCCTTTATTTATTTATCAGCACAAATACAACATATATATATAAGCTGATTGGATGACCTTGGGCCAGTCACTCTTTCTCAGTCTTAGAAAGGAGGTAATGACAAACCACTTCAGAAACGTTGCCAAGAAAACTTCAGGAACTAGTCCAAGCAGTTGCTAGAAGTCAAAACTGACTTGAAAACACACAAGCACATCTGTGTGTATTGTGTGTGCACACACGCAAGTTAGATACGTCTGATCTTTGTTTGACTTGTTCCAATCCACATCTCCGGCAGGCCAGCAATTATGTTAAAAGGAAAATTGCTCATAACATCTTTGTCTCTTTTCTCAGTGAAGCACAAGATGGCAGCCTAGAGGCAAAGAAAACTGTTTTTCTCCATTTGCTTGTATTCCTGTCTTCCAGAGTTCTTTTTTTTAAAATGACAGTATACAAAACTAGGCCAGGTGGAATTGGCTGTGGGCAGAGGTACCAGATACACTCACAGTTCTTCTTCCAGAGAAGAGCAGCAAAGATGTGGTGTGTCTCGTTCATTGCAGTACAGTTGCTTGAGGCAAAATCACCCTGCATTGTAGTCGAACTATCTATTTCAGTTCTGTTCCATTCCAGTTGCTAGAATCGAATGCCTGAGATGCAGATTTAGACCTAAAAAAGAGAGACGAAGAATCCAGGGATTTCTATATCGTACCTAAATTATTTAGTCTTAATCAAACAATTTACATAGCTGCACATCTCATACCAGGGAGTCCAGACAGTGCAGAAGATTAAAATCAAGAAAATAGAATACAGCAAACACAATGATAACAACGATGATGATGACATAATATTTACTTTACTTTATTGTCATTGTATGTATATACCAGTGGTGGGATTCAGCCAGTTCGCACCTATTCGGGAGAACCGGTTGGTATCTTTCTAAGTAGCTCAGAGAACCGATTGTTGGAAGAAATCCCATTTTGTTTTTTCCCCACTTTACAGGGCTAATCCTGTAATGAATGCAGGAAGGAAGGAAACATTCTGGTGTTGTTTCTAGCCTCATCTTTATTGCCCTGCTTACAGAAACTGCCTCTCCGGTTAACCCTTATTACATTGTAACAGCTAAGGCGAAGCACCCATCGACCTGAGTGACCTTGAGTTGGCCACACCCACCCAGTCACATGACCACCGAGCCCCACCTACCCAGATGGTCATTAGGGCAATTTAACATGCATTTTTAGTTTAATGCACAGTGCTTCAAGTGGTGGAATCAGTGGTGGGATGCAACTGGTTTAACAACTGGTTTGGTGAATGTGTGCTTTGCATTCAAAAAACAACCTTTTAAAGCTTCATAACTTACCTTCTATGTCAGCACCTGTGAGTAACACAGCAGACGTGCAGCAATCCGCTGTGCCACTCGAATCAGCTGAGCTAAAAAAAAAAAACCCAGGGAAATATAGGAAAGGAAAGTGCAGGGGTGGGTGAGCGGGGGAACTACCAGTTGTCAGCCTCTGCTTTGCTGCTGCTTCGGCTGCCATTGAAACGGGGAGTGGGGGGGGCATGGGATTTGGGAGGGGAATACTAATTGTGCTGGAGGAAGATTCTGGAGTTTCTGCTGCCTGTCTTACTGCGCATGCGGAGGAGGTTTCCCGCCAAGGCCAACGGCACCGACATTCCATCTGGGTGATGCCTTTCGAAGTTATCTCACACCTGACACTTGGGAGAATTATGATTGGACTGTGACTGGGATGCCGAGGGGTGGGGAATGGGCTATTCTATATATCATTTGCTTTCGCGCCTAAATAATCAGTCTTCGCTTTGCTACGCTTCTGATCATTTATAATTAGTAAAAGTACACTTGATTTCTATCAATGGAGACTCGTGGTTTTCCTTTCCTAATTATCTAATGGAGGAGTGCTGACACCAGTTCACCCAAACCGGTCCAAACCGCCTGAATCCACCCTTGAGTGGAATGCTCAAACTAGTTCCTACATCTCCATTCTGAACTGATCTTTCTTGTATTTATTGGTTAGATTTATATTGTTACTTTCACGAAGGATTTCCAAGCAGTATAAACAGCACTTTCTTCTCTCATTTCCCACAACTGCAGCACTACTGTGAAGCAGGTGGGCTGAGAGGGACCGGTCCCAAATTTGCCTCCTCCAATATTTTAACTACTTACACCTCATTTTGTATTTTTTTTTTCACCTTGACCGATATATGCAATTTATAAAAGTCTAAACATACAGAATAAATAATAAACCGAGAGAAAGGGAAAATGCCGGCTAAAACTTATCGAGGGGCACAAAATTAGACTGTTTGTTTGTTTGTTTGTTTTATTGATCTTGTATGCCGCCCACTCCCGAAGGACTCCGGGCGGCTTACAATAAAACAAGGGAAGGGGATAATACGCAAAACAACATATTAAAAAACACAACAGTCACAATTTCCGAGGGGCTGGGTATTTCGAGAGCCCCCCGG